>NC_060903.1:14290705-14550705 GCF_014805685.1 Silurus meridionalis
CACACACACACACAAACGTTAAATACAACTATTAAGCAAGTACAGTTTGCACTGTAGTAGATACACATTGCATTTACACTGTTAAATTTCTTTTTTTGTCTTTTATTATTTTTTTGTATTCACTGTATTTCTTTCTTTTTTTTATTCCCTTCTTTTTTCTTTTTGCCTGTATAATCTTTTTTAGTTGCCTTCAGTTTCAAATCACCCCACTCACTTCCTCAGAATGAATATATGTATTAAATGCAGCATAAATCACAATCCTGTAGCATTTTTACTGCGCAATGCTAATACACACATACATATATTACATATATGCATACATACATACATACATACATATTTATGTATGTATGTATGTATGTATGCATATATGTAATGTATGTATACACACACATACATACACATGTACCATGATTATAATACACACCCACTTGCTTGCACTGGCACCTTTATCCTCCTGCTCATTCACTCTACAGTTTTGTTATTCTCATTTTATTTCAAACTCTTTTTTTTTTCTTTTTTTAATTTTCGGTGTCATTTAACATTATGAATGGATGAATTTAAGCATTCCTGCGAAATAAGAAAACTTTGGTAGCAAATGTTTTCATTTTAAAAATAATTCACTTCTGTAAAGCCCACTGTTGTAATATTGCATCATCAGGTTTAGCTGTACTACAATAAACCTGCAGCAACTAAAATAAAAATAACAAAAATTTAAAAGATGTCAAAGAACATTAATATTTTTTTCTCTATTTGCATTTTTGAGGGTTAATGGCATATGGAATTACTTACAACTGGATACAAGTTTGTATTTTTGAATTGTCTCTATTATATATTATGTAATGTCAGAGCTCTATAGCAGGTCACTCAAGATCTAACAGTCTAAACCATGTAAATCATATCTTCATGTATGCGAATTGATCCGGATTAGTGTAGACGTAGCCCTAGTTCAAGTGAAGGCAAAATATACTGTAATGCTACGGCATCTAAAGGCGTCAATTAATACATTAAGTATAGTACATTGTTGCTTGGTAACTATTAATAGTGGGTTATAAACAGATGTTTGTAGTTTCCAGATTAAATGTGGTGAATGATTAATTTTTTTATATTGTTTTTCATATTTCTATTTGTTCACAAAACAACTTTTGGCCTCTTGAGCAATATCAACTCGCCAAAACCCCTTTTTTTTTGTTAGGACACACAATACAGGCAACAAGTTTAGTCTTGTTTTGTATTTCAATGCTGCTTTTTGGATCAGGTGATCAAGCTATTCTTTGCAAGGTGTTTTTTATTTTATTTTTCTTTTTTTAAGTTATACACCAGACACAAACACAAGAAGCACAACACAATCCACAGTCCACAAAAGGTGGAGATTCTGGTAGCTGGTTTAAAGATAGGTTAATCACGGAGTGGTGCCCTGTAATCTGCAGTCAGCACTCATTGATCACAGGAGATTTATGTGCTATTACCTCACTGTTCCAGTCAACTGTTCCATCAAGGGTAATTATACCCTTCAAAAGAGAACTCCCCGGACTCAAAATACCTGAATAAGCTCTTATCACTCGCCTCAGTCACTTAGCTGTATTAGACGAACACACTGGCAACATGACTGATGTCCCGGAGGCCCATTCCGGTACGGAGCGATTCGCAGACGGTTCATGTCCAATTGACTAAGGCAGATGTTTTATGAGGCTAAACGTCTACAGCTCATTCTGTCGGTCTGGGCCTTTTCAGTGGCTTCGCAGATGTCTTATACATATTCTAAAGGGTTGTATTATCTGTGTATGAAGAGGTGTAGGACAGGTTTTTATGTGAAATTGACATCAGTGAAACTGTACGTGTCGTTCAGGTGGTGGCCCCAAGGCCATGTTGTTTGAGCTGCTATTTACAGTACAGGTTCTCAGTCTCTGTCCTGGAGTTACTGCACTTTAATTAATTAATTAATTTATTTATTTATTTTTATCCCTACTCTAAGACCAGTGTAGTGTCATTTAAAGGCTGTGGATCCTAAATCTTGATGATGTCCAAATATAACCAGCAAGGTTTGGGAACTAAAACTGATATGCACAGCAGTATTGGTCAAACCACAAGTGATTCGTCTAGAGGACACAAATGTATCTATTATATTCAAATGCTCTTCTAAACACTAATTTTGCCGGTACTGCTTTATCAGTGATCCATAGTGGACTTTACTCAAAACAAGTGAGTTTGAGGTCTTCCGATTATAAAATTTGTTGCAGATCCTGGCTAACTAAGACTAACGATTTGAACATGTCTATGTTAGGTGTCTTCAAATCAATGCTAACTCATAGTGACTCTGTGGAAAGTTGGACTTGCGCTTTTGTGGCAGGATATGGAAGTACATTTCCAGGCCATTAATGTTAGAGATTCCTGTGTTGTCAACACCAATTTATACCGTTGCTGCCCAGTCGGGGCAAACCCATGATCTTGAGGTTAAGAAGCTCATGCTCTATTAAGTGAGTTAGCTAGGCACGAGGTTAACCCGAAAAATGATATGATAATCCAAAAAGTATGTTCTGATGATTTGGGTGCTTGTGCAGGGTCAGTCCCAACTTTCTACTGTTCAGATTTATCTGGAAACTGTGGGAACTGCACTTGACAATAGAACCAAATAAGCAAAGATGCTAAACAAGCTGTTGAACATGATGTGACGGATCATATACACCGACCAGGCATTCAATTATTGACATTATAACATCATGACTGGTGAAGTGAATAACACTGATTATCTCTGCATCATGGCAGCTGTTAGTGGGTGGGATATGTTAGGTAGCAGGTGAACAAATTGACGTGTTAGAATCAGGAAAATTGGGCAAACGTAAGTATTTGAGTGAGGGCCAAATTGTGACGGCTAGACGACTGGGTCAGAGCGTCTCCAAAACTGCAGCTCTTGTAGGATGTCCCCGATCTGCAGTGGTCAGTATCTATTTTCAAAAGTGGTCCAAGGAAGGAACAGTGGTGAACTGGCGACCAGGCCATGGGCGCCCAAGGCTCATTGATGCAAAGGCTGACCCGTGTGGTGTGATCTAACAGACGAGTTCCTGTAGCTCAAATTGCTGAAGAAGGTAATGCTGTTGATGCTCAATGGGTCAGGACTGTTTTGGCAGTAAAACAGGGACCAATACGATATTAGGCAGGTGGTTATAATGTTATGCCGGATCGGTGTAGGTTAGTTACAATGGTTGTCCTTGATTACCAAGTATGAAGAAGTATTGTTTAAAATCCTGCTGCATTCACAGCTACATAGTGGCTCTTAAAGTCACCCTCAAGATGGGAGATAGGGGTCCTTTAAATGAGCTCATATGTTTTATGTTCTGAGAACATTGTTTTTTCATGCATCGGAGAACAATCTTGTCGGGTATATTCTTTTCTTTTCATGTAGTGCAGTGAGACTGCTCACAGTGCGCAGTGTAATGAAAGTCCTCAGCAAGGTGAAAACACGTTGAGGAATTCAGCAAATTACAGTTATGCGTGTACGTGGATACTGTTACACCGAATTTTCTTTTCCAACCAAAACCTCTTAGTTTATTACATCCATCTGTTTTAAATCTGTAAGTTGAAGACAGGTTTGGATGTACGATATAACTTGAGTAAGGGGAAAAAAAATAGGTGTGTGAAATTGAGTGCAGCAGGGGAATTGGCTGTTATGGCAGAGAAGTTCAAATAAGTGTGTAAATTTGGCTTTTTCTGTTTTGGCAGATTCCAAAAAGCATCTGGTGGTCCTTCAAGTGCCTTCTGATCCAACCCGAATCGTTTCTTTCTTTCTTTCTTTCTTTCTTTCTTTCTTTCTTTCTTTCTTTCTTTCTTTCTTTCTTTCTTTCTTTCTTTCTTTCTTTCTGTCTTTCTGTTTTTCTCTTTCTTTCTTTCTTTCTTTCTTTCTGTTTCTGTCTGTCTGTGTTTCTGTCTGTTTCTGTCTGTCTGTTTTTCTTTCTTTCTTTCTGTCTGTCTGTCTCTTTCTTTCTTTCTTTCTTTCTTTCTTTCTTTCTTTCTTTCTTTCTTTCTTTCTTTCTTTCTTTCTTTCTTTCTTTCTTTCTTTCTTCCTTCCTTCCTTCCTTACTTGTTGCTGGTGGTATTTAGAACCACATGGTGATTTCTCAAAATGTACAAATTACCATAAGAAGAAAAAAAAAAAAAAAAAAGAAACAGCGATAGAATGTTTTTCGTTCGCTCTGCCGGCTCGAAATTTTGTCGCAGCATATGGCATAAATAATTCCGATGCAAATGTATGCACTAATTATTTGCAGATGAGCCTCAAACAGGCGAGCCATTGAAGTGGAATGAAAGCAAATTTGCAATCACCTTAAATTTTGCTAAGCATTTACTGGTAAGTAAACTTTGCTTAATTGAGTTACTTTGGCTGTCTGTCTGGCACTGTCGGAGAGTGGGAATGTCGGAGAGTTTCTTCTTTCTTCCACTGGCACATTTCTATGAGGTCCATTTAAACCCCATTTTATCAAATTAGGAGCAAGACAGTAATATATCATCTTTGGTTATTGAGGGATAGTTTATCCAGATTATGAAATTATAAAACAAAGGTTTGAATGACAGTTTTAATGCATTTTTGTTCATTTTGTTACAATTATAATGCAACCTCCCAGCACTTCGGATTGTTTTTGACAGATTTAACCAGCTTCCCGACTGATTTCAATAACGGATGCCTTTATGTAAGTGGGGAAAAATACTCATTTAGGAAAAAGAGTTTCGGATTGTATACATGGAGCTAATGATAGAATAACAAAACCTTATATGGATATGGGACAGCTGACTTTTTCAGCCATATGTGGCTTTTCTTCAAACCCTTACTATGAACTTGGAGTCACACAATCGTACTTTGGATGCGGCAGCATGAAGTTTTCTCTTCACTTGAACTACGAGAACCTGTTCCAGCATGACTTTGTGCCTCTGTGCACAAAGTCAGCTCCATGAAGATATGCTCGAACATAGAACTCAAACCTATCGACCTTGTGGCTGAATGAACAGATGAGTGGAGGTGATTATACAAGCAAATGGGAACTATATGTAGAATTGAACGTTTAAAAAAAAAAGCGCATACAAAACTTATAGTCGGTTATCCACAAGATAGAGAGCAGGTATACTGGCGAGGTGTCAGGTTATTGACGCTGACCTATTGACACGCCACAACCGATTTCATACCCCATTAGTTTAGAGCCTTATTAGCCATGCTATCTCTCCACCCCTCTAACCCCTCCCTTCCTCCTCGTCGTGTTAACAGAATATGTTATTCATTAAACGACCAAAGACGTGGCATGTACAGTTCCATGCTGTTGCGGCACGTAGAAATGCCACTAGGGCTTTTTGATGGCAAGTCTCACATGATCAAACCCAACTAGTCCTGCCTTGCACATCTGCCTTCATATCGACATCGACAACCCTAACTAGCACTCCCGCTGATTTCAATACTAAATACGGCTACGAGTTCAGCCGATAATTGGTCTTGAAAAAAAAAAAATAAAGATCCCAAACTCTTTGCTTTTTGTGTCAGCTGTCATTTGTGCGAAGTTTTTCAAACGGGCCTCCTTTCATACGCCACTGTTCCACAGTCACAGGAACGGATCCGGATGATGGTTCGGGGGGTAGTTTGAGGTCTAATTTGAAGTAATAAAATTCTCTTTGTTTTAGTTTGCCCCGGCTCATTCATCATCACTTTATTTAATACAAGGAAATAATTGTGCCATCCCGCCGCCGCTAATGGCTGCGTTCGCTTTGTTGATCGAAATGAATGAAATTAGGATAAACAGCCATGCTCGTCGCCTGCAATCAGGGCCTGATTAATGGCGCTGGTGTTTCAGCGCCGCTCCCTCGCTCCAGAACACCTGATATCTTTCCCATAAACAAGCGCCGCTTTTCTAAATGGAGAGGCGAAATGACGCATTTGATGAGTTTGTGATTGACCCCGTCCCGTGGGTGCTCCGGCAGCCGCTGACTGATGCTCTGTCAGGGAGGAGGCTCGAGGATTTATTAGACACGCTGATTAATGGGGTGAAGTGAATTTTCATAATCATTCAAGGCCGGCCAAGGGAACATGTTAGCGAGTGGTTGGAGTGGGGAAAAGGGTTCAAAAGGGGGGAGAGAGCTGGAAAGGAAAAAAACCAAAAAGAAAAACCCACTTGTGGTACAATTTTGTGTCTTATTGATGCTGATGGAGCACCTGTTTTACCAAGGGAGAGTGTAGTAGACTTGCAAGCTGACTTCAGTCCTGCGTGCAGGTGTGTGAGAGCGATGTGTAAAAGTGCACGTTAAATCACCTCGTGACTCATCACTTTCAACACGAGTGTTAATTTGCATTCAATTAATGAAGATTCCTCTTCCCCTCCTCTGTAGAAACAACAGGAATGAACTGCACGGTTTATAAATATTTAGACACCTGCCCTCTCTAATATGTGGTTGCAGGTCCACAACAGATAGCGTGGATGCGATTAGTTTTGCTCCTCTATTATGGATTTCACATACTTCTCCCTCTTTCTGTACACGTGTTTCGCATTAACCCGCGTCGTTCCCTCAACCGTGCGCCATTATGGCTCCCCTTCACAGCGGAGCAGTTCGTGTTACCTGCTAATTTTGCACTTCAGATTTGTTTAAATTACAATTTCAAGCAACTGTGTGTCACCACTTTTCGAAAGCGCTCAAGTCGTTTGGCGGCGTTTTACACGCCTCGCTTGTTCTGGGTTGGCGCGCCGACGCTATCCATTTTTCCAGCGAACCGCTTGTACCTCGCCTGAAAAGCTCAAACGTGCTTCAGTTAGCCTGCCCCTGCGTCATCTGGCAGTGGATCTGTCCGGCAAATTCAGACATAACAACTCCACCCCCGCCACTGCCGTGGTTCAGTCCGCTGATGACAGAGACTTCAACGTCCTGTCCGTGAGATTGATGGCACTCCGAAAACACATTTGACATTCTATCTCTCTCTCTTTCTATTTTATACTTTCTCCCTCACTCTCTCTCTCTCTCTCTCTCTCTTTCACACTTTCTCATCTTTACAAAAAAAAAAAAAAAACTCGTCCAACACACTAGTGAAGAGAAATAAACAATTAATCCCTTTTTCCTGCACATTTCTGTCTAATTAGTCAAGCAGCAATCAAGGCCCAGGAGAAGTATGTGCCCCATTCTCTCATTTAAGGATAAATAAATAGTAGAAAGTACATCACCGTTCTTTCATCTCCTGCAGGAAGTGCTGTGCATGAATTAATGTTAGTTTAGTTTTTTTTTTTTTTTTCTTCTTTTTCCCCCAGCACATATAATTGCATTCTTTTTTTTTCCCCTTCCCTTCCTCATCTGTCTTCAAACACAGACTCTATTTATACTCCATCTGTATGGCACGTGTGTGTGGATGAGAATGGATATGTGCATGTAGATAATGTAATGACGCATGCACCGTTTTTTTATTTTTATGATTCCAACAAAAAACTAACAAAAAATATTTACTTTTGACACTTCACTTTAGAAAAAATGCATTTATTTTTTTTTAAATATGTTTTCCTAATAATAAGTTAGCGCTTCCCCTTAATAACCAGCTTTCTACTATGTATCATTCCTGGGAAATTCTCTATTTTGATTGGTCAGATGGTGTCAATTGTTTGTTTGTTTATTTATTTATTTTCGTTTAACGGCTGCTCTGGCAAGGGTGATCTAAAATTACAGATTTCTATAAATACTCATCCTAATATCATTAGCAATTTTATATATATATATATATATATATATATATATATATATATATATATATATATATATATATAATTATTATTATTATTTTTTTATAAAACATGCAGACAATTCTGAAGGCGGTCCCAGTAATTCTCATGTCAACATAACACTCCCAAATGCCCAGAAGAAATTAAATTTAAATCAATATAATAACAACTAAAATAACAAAAACTAATTGCTATACTATTGCTGTACTATTGCTGTTTACATGTTTTGTTTTTGATTCCCATAAGGAATCAAATGACATAATTTAATGAAGAAAAACATCTGTCTGTTTACCTGGTGATATTTTCTGTGAGGATGCATTTTTACATAATTATATATATTATGTGTAAAAGTGTACAAAAGTGTAAAGAATCAGGCAAAGTCTGGCATGTGGGACAGTCCGTTTTAGGTGGTGAGAACAACTTATAACACGCGTTTAGCGACTATTGAAGCCATCAATCCAGTTACAGTGGCCTCTATTACTGTTGCTTTCATAATGAAATAGGAAATATTTAGTTACAATAATAGTGTGTAGCTCTGTAATATACTTTAAGAATGAACAGTTGATTAATGATACATACATAATCTATTGTGTTTTTCATTGTTTCTTTACCTGAAATTTCGAATACAGTTTACCTAGCGTGAGGAAGACTGGAAGATTGGAATCACAAATGGAAAAGAGACTTTTTTTTTTTTTTTTTTTTAGGACTGATTTTATTTATTTACCTGTGTGGGTATGCAAAAAGAAAAGTTGGAAGTGTCATCTCTTTTTTTTTTTACTTTACGTTTTCAAACTACTTTAAATAGATTTTTTATTTTTTATTTTTTTTGATGAAAAGCGTATGAACAAAAGGTTGTGGACACCTAAGATCCGTATGTGCTTTTTGAACATCCTATTCCACATTTAGTCTCCATTTGCTGTTATAATTACTCTCTTCTCTTCTGGAAAGATGTTCCACTAGATTTTATAGTGTGCTTATGGTGATTTGTGTTCATTCAGCCACAAGGGTGTTAGTTAAGTTATGTTCAATAGGGTTGAGTTTAGAGCTCGTTAGCTGCAAGATCTTCTACTCCAAGCCATGTAAACCATATCTTCATGGAGGTGGCTTTGTGAGCAGGTTTGGGTTTTGTAAATGAAGTAAAAGGAACCAAATATGGCTGGAAAAGTCAGGTGTCTCGATACTTTTGTCCAAATAGTGTATTACAGCTGCAACTGCAAATTGGTATTATTATTATTATGGTATACACCATTTAATATTGAAATAAATATTTTGTTGTATTCTTAAAATTTTTTTTTTTTTAAACACAAATCTGAACCAATTTCCTTTGGATCAGAAATCTTCCCTGCTTCAAGTCATTAGGGAGAGATGGAGGAGATCAAGACACTGCTGACTCTGTAGCACAAGCTTTTCATTCCTAGTTCCTGGCATCTGTATTGGCGAGTAATAAAGCACAAACACTGAACCCCGACACAAATCAGGAGATGGAGGAGCAGATTAATGAGAAAGAAAGCATTTAATTCCTGTTGTTGTCTCGCTCAATCTGCTGTAATGCCTCGCCGCTTGCTCTTCCATTCGCTCTGCAAACAGTAGATGAGCATCTAGCGATAAACATTTAATCCCCCTATACGCACACTTCTAATCCCCCTGGATTACACCCACCCAGGAATTACCCCAATATCTCCCCCTTCCATCTTTCTCTCTCTCTCTCTCATTCTCTACTGCCTTGTCCTTGCCTTGTAAACATATCCACTTGGCCTTGGCCGCCAGCACCAAGTTTCGATAAGGCAGAATTAGCCGTATCCCAGTATACAGAGAAAAGAAAAAGAGACACACACCATCTTGGACAAAAAGTATATTTTTTTTTTATTGTGTGAGTAATCCGTAACCCATCCAATCTTTTCGCTCTTTTTTAAAAAAATTTAATTCCCCCCACCCCAAACAAAACCCACTTTATCTCCCAGCCACAGACGGCTTAAAAGCCGAATGATTATAGGTGTAATCACTCATGTTTAAGATGCACCGATAGCAGATTAGCGTCTTTTTTTTGATCATGAGCAGTACATGCAGCTCGCCCTGAAACACCCAGTCCCGACGAAGACCTTTTGTAAACTCTCGTTAAACAAATTTGCCAGCTTAAGTCACTTTAAGCGTAAGCCCAAGATAAGTAGATTTCAGGCACAGGATTGCACAGTTTGGAAGCTGCGTAAGTCAATATGATTCACCAGAGCTTCAAGCAAATGCTTAAACCATAATGATATTAGCAAAGCTGTACGCACTGTATATGAATTCCTGTTCAGCCATGAGGATAGATAAAAACAGACCAGTTGCAAATATTTCCTTTTGCACACACTCACACTGCGGTTTGCTGGCAAAGGAATCTCAGGTGAATTTCAGGAGCCGAGCCCTCCAGCAAGCTTTAGGTATAGATCATTACATGTGCATGGAGGGTGTCAGGGGCCGGCTGTTCTCCACTCTCTAGACACCTATAGCTGCTTTTCAGTCAGCAGGTGCTCTGTCTTTCCCCGTACACACAGATTTATGCGTATGTACTGTTTAGGTCGAATTGAATATGGTTTACATTAAAAAGATGAACGATGCAGGGCAGTTTCCTGATGCCTCTCATCACCTTTAATTGGTGTTACATTTTTCAGTTTCAGCCTCATTGTGATCGGATTGTTGACTATTGAGAACAATTACACAAATCATCAATTACACACTATGCACAGTATGTGGACACCAGGCCGTAAGATTTATGCTTTTTGAACATCCTGTTCCACATTCGGTTCCCATTTGTGGGTAAAATAGACTCCACTCATCTGGCAACCTGTTTCAGTAGATTTTTGGAGTGTGGTGTGAAGAATCCTGCGTTCGCATTCATCCCGAAGGTGTTCAGTAGGGTTGAGGTCAGAGCTCTATAGCAGGCCAATCAAGATCTTCCACTTCGTCCTTTGTAAAGCACAGGGTTCCTACGCATTTTGGAACAGTATGAAAAAGTATGGGATTTGAGTTGTGATTTTTAGGGGAAGAAAGAACACTTATTGGAAAATATTCGTTTTTTCATACTAGTGCCCTATTCGGTTTTCTAATGTATAAAATTAAGAATTTTTTTTTTGTCTAAAAATGTCTGAAAACGTTTACTGTATTTCCACCTGCCGTTTATCTGCTGTACGCTACTGAGGTTTTTTTCATCCTTTTTCTCCCTTGTTTGCTCAGCTTACCTCTGTTACACAACACACTTTAACCAGGAAGCAAGAAGTCTAACACGAGACACGTGAAGCCACCCAGCAACACCCGCTGAGCAGAGGTGGCAAAACTACACACATCCTTCCCTCTAGTAGAAGCACAGATACTCATGTTTTAAAAGACTCTGGTACAAGTTGAAGTTCTGACTACACTTTTTTACTCAAGTTAAAGTAAAGACATTTGGGCTCTGACATGTACTTAAGTAAAAAGTAGTCATTACTACTACCTGTTTTAGTGTCATGCTGGTTACTGAACCTCACATCATATTAATATATAACAAAAAAATTCAAATGTTGTTACCTAATGAATGTATCGATTCATTAGGTATGTTGATGAATGTTGATGGGCCGAAAATGGCGTGCAATTAGAAGGAAAAATATCGATAACGTCACCAAATAGATTAAAACTAAAGTAATGAGCCTGTTCTAAAAAAGAAAGAAGTAGAAAGTGCAGATATTTGTGTAAGAAAGTTCTGAAAGTAAAAAGTTGATCGAAAAATAAATAGTAAAGTACTCTTCTTCTTCTTCTTCTTCTTCTTCTTCTTCTTCTTCTTTCGGCTTCTCCCATTAGGGGTCGCCACAGCAGATCATCAGTCTCCATACCCCCCTGTCCTCTACATCTGCCTCTTTCAAACCAACTACCTGCATGTCTTCCCTCACCACATCCATAAACCTCCTCTTTTCCTCCTTCCTGGTGGCTCCATCCTCAGCATTCTCCTATCGATACCCCATGTCCCTCCTCTGCACATGTCCAAACCATCTCAATCACGCCTCCCTCACCTTGTCTCCAAAACGTCCTACATGCGCTGTCCCTCTAATAAACTCATTTCTAATCCTGTCCATCCTCGTCATTCCCAACGAAAACCTCAACATCTTAAATAGTAAAGTACTGATACCAGAAAAATCTTAAATACAGTAACAAAGTATTTGTTCTGCATTACTTCCCACCTCTGCCGCTGAGTAAAACGCTGTTTGCCCTCTTCAAGATAAATGATTCACAAACGCCCACTATTGTCTAGTGTTACTGTGATAATAGACGGCTGGCGCATTTGAACTGGAAGTCATTGGTCACCTCGGAACTAAATCAGTCCTGTCCTGCGGTGTTGCGTGTGTTGGTTTTGTACAGCTGTACAGTAAATCAGGGCTGGCAAGCGTTCTGATGGTCGTGTTAACGTTCATGCGGGGCGATCCATTTTTTAAGTTAATATCCATGAAATTACTAAGCAGAGAGACGAGGACTGCTGATATGCACAGCGCTTTCAGAAATGCATGACGTGATGTTATTTATTACAGCATTGCTTCAAAATCTGAAACAAAACAGACAGTGGAAGGGGGCTTTTGTGTGTCCCTGAATGGTGTTTTGTATATTTGGAAGGTTTTATTGAACTTTTAACCTGCACGATTGTTGGAAAATGCAGCGTTTTGTAAAATACTTTGTATCGTATAATTTCAGGCTTTTTCTTTTGGACTATATATATATATATATATATATATATATATATATATATATATATATATATATATATATATATATATATATATTGAGATAGAACGTGTATTGAATGTGTGTGTTTCTGTGTGCCACAGTGTGATGAAGTAACAAATCTTCATCTGAAAAACCATCTGACCTGCTGTTTGTTCCAGACCAAAAGGCCACTCCAGCGAACATTACGTGTGTGTGTGAGTGTGTGTGTGTGTGTGCGCACGCACATATTTGTGATGCATGCATGCATGCGTATGTGTTTATAACAGCATCTGTCAAGGGTTTTTTAATCCCCCTATGGGTCATCTCCTCAGAGAGCCCACTAAGCCACTTCACTGACTTTGATCCAGTTTCGTGGGGCAGTTTAGTTTCCCATAATGCTGTTGATCAATGATTTCCTTTCAGCGCTGATGTAATTAGTGGGGTTTAAGCCCATCCCCAGGCTCTGGCGAACTCTTTTGGGGCTGCGGGGATTTATTATTCAGCAGCTTTAAAGGGGATCGATAGGGGCTAGTTGCTCTACAGAGACTTCCCCACATCGGGTTCTGTCGGGGTGGAGAGGCCTAGGGGTTCATGGGGAACACAAAGATGTCTGGAAGCCATCGGGGATCGCTCCGGTAACGCTTCTTACTGGTTCGGGGGGGCGACTTGAAATGAATGGTAAATAATGAGCAGTAGTGTTTGTTGTTATGCCTTTAGGATGAAGCAATAGTTAGTAAGAACTGGATTTGTTTAAGATTTGAGCAGAAACACATTTCTGTCGTTCCACATGTCTCCAAAATATTAATGCTGACTTAATCATGCATATACAAAAACATAAAAAACGTATGAACGAGAGCGCACATTATGTAAATACACATGAGTGAAAATCAGAACCTGAATTGCCTTTTTTTTGGGAGTTTTCCATCCAAGAAAAATGATTCATAGGTCAATTATCACTGAAAGGTCTTTGAATGGGTGCCTTTCTCTTTGCAATTTTCTGTTCACACCAGCTTTTGCTGAAGCTTGAGAAAAAAAAAAAAAAAACCCTAACATCAGTTTGTGTATATGCAAGTTTAGGTGTGTTTAGTGAGGAATACAACAAGATGGGTTTAATGAAGCCCTTTGAGGTTTTCTAGAACGAATGGTTTATTTATTTAATACCCAAGCAACTTTTCAATGGTTTTATAGTTGCATTTGTGTTGTGGAACATCTGCAACAGTTCCTGTTGGTGCTTTCATTGTATAGCCACACTATATGGACAAACGTTTTATGGACACCTGACCAAACGATTCCTATGTGCGCTTTTGAACATACTATACCACATTTAATTGCTTTTTTTTTTTACTTTACCGCACAGTGAAATTCTTTCTTTGCAAATCCCGGGAATCTGTGGTCACAGTGTGGGTGAGCCATGATACAGCACCCTGGAGCACAGAGGGTTAAGGCCTTGCTCAAGGGCCTAAAAGTTGCAGCCTGGCGATACTTGGGCTTGAACCCCCAACCTTCCGATCAGTAACTCAGAGCCTTAATCACTGAGCTACAAATTCCTTTTTTAGTTGACTATTAGTCCCCATTTGCTGTTATAATAGTTTTCACTCTTCTAGGAAGATGTTTCATTAGATTTTGGAGTGTCCTTGTGGAGATTTGTGCTCATTCAGCCACAAGGGTGTTTGTAAAGTCATGTACTGATGTAGGTGAGGTTGGGAGGCCTGAAGTGCAGTCAGCATTCCAATTAATCCCTGAGAGGTGAGAGCTCTGAAGCAGGCCACTAGATCTTCCACTTCAACCAATGTAAAGCATATCTTCAAGCTGGCTTTTTTGCCATGTCAGAAAACAAAACACTGACCCTGGAGACTCCTTCTATTAATTGTTCAATGTTTTTCTATTAAGCTTCAGCATATCACTACTCTGTTATTTTTATATACTTCATTTTTATTAGTAATTAAATTAAACGTTTTAGAAGAAGAGTATCGATGTAAACCTGTGGTTCGCTTGGCAGCTGTACGGTCACGTGACTGGACCCCATATTTGCCTCTTATTAACTATAGTTTGTATTGCAGTTTTCTCGTCACTTGTTACATTTCCCCTTAGTTCACTCCTCCATTGTACAACAAGTTCAGAAGGATCGAGTCGTCCATCTTTACTCCTCTTCAAATCTTCTTTAAGTTTTGATGATTTGTTTTTCAAAGCAGTTTAGCACTTCAATTGGGCCGTGTCAGGGCATCCTCTCCTGGCTTCTCTCATGACTGATCTTTATTTCAAGTTAGCAGCTCGTTCGGATTAGCCGCTGTTCCTCGTCGCTTTGAAACCCAGCCCAAAGTAAGCTAATACGCAAACAAAAAGTCCCCCCAAATTAGCCAGCCCTGCGCCTGGCTTTTCCAAAGGCTGCAAAAGACGAGGGAGGGGAGATGAGCCTCTCTTTGCTTCAGCTAATAAAAAGAAGAGAGGGCTTCTTTTTTTAATTGTGCAGAACAAAACAATGAGGGCCAAGTAATGGTGTTTTAAAGTGCTGTCGTTTTAGGCTGGCACCGCGGAACGCCCTGTGTGGGTGTGAGGAGGAACGCTGAGAAGGAAAGAGAGAGAGAGAGAGAGAGAGAGAGAGAGTTGGCACAAGAAGGCAGCAAAAGAACCTGGAATCAAACCACAGAGCTAATTACCAACATGCACTGTGAATGAGGAGCCAAAGCGACAAAACAGGGATAAAGATTAATTTCATACCTCGGCCAACAGAGAGGCACAGCTAAAGATCTTACAAATTGAAAAAGCCTGGATTGTTTAACGGCTTGGATTAAACAAAAGAAAACGATGCTTGTACAATCTAAACTAAGAAGATGCTTTTCCAGAAATATGGCTGTATGAGTCTGAATCTTTCCTTTCTTTACCACCAGTTCATTCAGGTCTCTGAGAGGTTTCCATAACAGTACTGTTTATCCCCTTCTGCCTTTCTGGCTTTGCTGCTTTCCCAATTTAAAAAAAATGCATGTACGTTTTTTTTTCCTCTCTTTATTGTCAAAAAAATTTCACATTTTTCTATTTCACACAACTAGAAGTAAAGTAAGCACATCTATCTATCTATCTATCTATCTATCTATCTATCTATCTATCTATCTATCTATCTATCTATCTATCTATCTATCTATCTATCTATCTATCTATCTAAATATCTATCTCAACATTCTAAATAAGATTCTCAGGAGCACGGTGAAATAGCCTTGGTTTAACGAGTCTCTATGTTCCTAAGGTGACTTTGGAACGCTCAGGATTTGGAGGCATCTCATTAAGCCCTCCGTATTATGAATACAACAGGCTTCCAGTAGAAAAGTTCGGTCATTTCTCAATGTGCTTTTTGGTCAAGTGCTTGTAATTTCCCTTAAAATTGATTGCATTCGGAAGACCCCCTTATCTTTAGCGACTTACATTCATATCGTTCATACAACTGAGCAGCTCTGGGTTTTAAGGGGCCTTGTTTATGGGCCCAAAGGTGGCTGGGATTAGAACTCACAACCTTTGGATCCAAAGCTTAATGCTTTAATCTCTAAAATACCACCTTCCCCCACCTCCCTTAATTGTATTACTCTTTTCAACATTTTTCTGTTTGTTTGGTTATAGCAGGATCAAAATCACACCAGTGTAATTCCAACTACCAACAGTAAATCTGTAGATGAATTGTATACGGGTTTACTCTATATGGACAAAAGCTTGTGGACAGCTGACCATGAGATTCGTATGTTTTTTTTGCATCCCATTCCTCATTTAGTCCCTATTTGAGGTTACTCTTCTGATATGTTCTAAGATAATCGATAATTAAATTTTATTGATTTATTTTTTTATTGAATGTGTATGCAACAATTAATATATTTAAATTTGTTGTTGTAATCTCAAGACATTGTTCCGAACTGCTTATATTTATTACAGTCCAAATCCATCTTCATGGTTTCTAAGTCTGATCCCCCACAGAAATCTCATGGATATTTAGGCTGTTCATGTAGAGCCATCCTCACCTGCAGCGAGTGGTTTCCATACAGGAGGGGGCGTCACGATGAATCCGGCAGGTCAAGAAAAGATGATAATGCTGTTAAATAAAGTGTGGATTTGTTTTAGCAGACGTTCCAGCTGTATCCCACCAAGAAAAGCAGATGCAGTTAAATAGCTCGTTCGTTAATCAGTTACAAATTTGTTGTATTAGATGGAATTTATTAATTTCAGAGTGGTATAACAGCTTGTTTTATTCTTTTGTTTTAATCGTTTAATTCTTCTTTTTCTTTCTTTGTAAACGCATCAGATTTTTTGTTTGTTTGCAAACTTTTTTTTTTTTTTTTTTTTTTATAGAGATCTGCCAGGTACAGCCTATGTAAAAGATTGAATAACTCTCATCCACAGCCATGGTGTGCCTATAAGAGTGCTCCAGCCAGTGTGATGGTGAGCGGGATGGCAGGAAGAACCAGAGCTGTTGTTGCTCTCGCTTAGTTTTCCTCCAAACCACTCTTAACGTCTGCTGACATGTTAGTTGTGCGTCCGGGCCATCGCCAACTCCGCTCCTTCTTCCCTTTTCTTTTCAAATTAACTCTTCCCAACCTGACAAGGCAGAGGATCGTTTGTCATTCCTGTCCGAGTTCTTCTTTTTTTTTTTTTTCTTTCTTTCTGGTTTAAAAAAAAAAGGATTATTTCTTCTCTTTTCTTTTTCTGGGAAGACTTCCTGAGCCCCACATTTGGGAGATGAAAGCCAAGCGATTGCGCCGAATCTCTGGCCTGCCACTGAATGCCTTGAACGCTCTGACAAAGCTGTCAAAGCTCATTTTGCCTCCAACCGCCACGGCAAACTTCATCTGCCATTCGCAATAAGCGGCGGTTGTAGCCAGACGCCCATTTCAGGCCTTGTCAAAGGGCTGGCTGATATAGCAGTTGAAGCGCTGTTCAAAGCCGTCTCTTTCTGTCTTTTTTTTTTTTTTTTTTAAAGCTATGTACACATACACACACACACATACACACGCACACAATTCCTGCCTGTTTGTTGCCAAACAAGGAAAGTGGACGAAAATCCAGATGGATTGGTTTAAAGGCTTCACAAGCAAACAAATTGGATTAGTGGAACGCTATGTACATGTGGCTGTTTTAAAATAGGGATTAGAAACCTAGCAGTGGCGTTAATGACTAGTGCCGTTTGTACAGTTTATTACCAGTGTGTCATATGATTGTTTATAACCCCTGAGATTGCTATTAAGCATTTCAATAAAACTTTGCAGACTTTAAAGCTAAAACATTAAGACACGTTTATTCCTCATGTTCATGTGCAAATATAAATATATGAGTCCCAAATGTAACATCAATCTTACCATACAGTATGTGGACGGAAGTTTGTGGAGCATCCTGTTTGCTGTTATAATAAACTCCACTCATCTGGGATGATGTTCCACTAGATTTTGGAGTGGGCTTGTGGAGATGTGTGCTCATTCAGCTACAAGGGCGTTAGAAAAAGTGGGGCAATTCCAATCCATCCAGCTTAGTAGGGTTAAGGTCAGAGCTCTGTAGCAGGCCATTTAAGATCTTCCACTCCAAGCCATGTGAAGAATACGAATACTTTATTGATCTCAGATAAATCGGCGGGTTGCAGGTTTAAAGTTTAAAGTGAAATAAATGTCAATAAATATACATATTACGGTATATATTAAGTAGTACATGGTATATATTTTCACTATTGAAGTAGTGAATCAGATGGCAGTAGATGGTTTCTCAAGAGGAAGATACCAGTGTGCCAGTACTTTCTTCTGGTAGTGATATGACTTTATTCTCCTAGAGCTATGGCTTTATTCTCATGATTCTGACTTCATTCTTGTAATTTTTACTTTATTCTCATGATTCTGACTTTATTCTTGTCATTTCGATTTTATTCTCGTAGTGCTACGCCTTTATTCTCCTAATTCCAACTTTATTCTCATAGTGCTACGACTTTATTCTCGTAATTCCGACTTTATTCTCAGAATTTCGACTTTGTTCTCCTAATTCAGACTCAAATATTTACAATCTTTTAAAACGTTGTCGTAGGAGGCTGTTGCTCTAAATGCACCTTAAATCCTTCTGGCATGGAAGACTCAAAGATCCATTATTACAAAAAAAAAATCATTCAGACCTTAAAATGAATAATTAATATTTATGTATTCAGAGTATTTGTTCTCTAGTTCTAGTTGATGACGATGCTAATGAAGGTCATTTGATATTTTTCTTTTTTTTTCTTTTATTCACTGTGTCAGATGTAATGCGTTGGTTTGTTTATCTTGTTTTCAGCTGTGTTTTTTTGTGGCCTTTTTCTGTCCGATCTCAGAAACAAGAACAACCCCTGCAGTGGTGCTCGCAAACAGGAAGTGTGTGTGTGTGTGTGTGTGTGTGTGTGTGTGTTTGCCGAAGGAGGGGTTCACTTTTATGTAGAGGGCCACTCTGGGAGCTTTACCTGCTAGAGATGAAGAAAACACTGACCTAGACTTGGATTCCTGTATCTTTTGTGCTTGTTGTAAAGGCAGTGTGCTTTTCTGTCCAAATATTAACACTGTTCTTTAAAAAAAAAAAAATTCTGAAAGTATGAAGCTTCTCATTTCTTTTTTAACGGCTTAAAGCACAGATCATGCATTAGACCTGTATGTATTCATATCCACTTGTCTTGCATCAGGCCATCTTCTAATGCAAACTAATGAGAGGCCTTGTCCTTTTTCTGGCCCCATTTCCACCGCCGGAGCTTTCATTTTAAAGTCAAAGCGGTCCTTCCCCGTTATGACGCCGCTTCTTCGGTTGTGCAATATTCAGTGCGCCGCAGATGTTCATGAATAATGTCCATCATTCACCGCTGGAGGTGGTGTTGGAGGTGGAGGAGGAGGAAGGAGGAGGGTTGAGGCCAGATGAATAACACGTAGGGGGAATCTGACAGGGCGCACCAAGCTTTGTGATCATTCCAAAGTTCTAATAAACTCCCTCACCTTGCCTATTTTGCCCGTAATGAAAGAGAATAGGTGATTGCGCCCTGGGCTATGTTCAGCCGCGTCTCCAAAGGCGGAGGCGAAAGGAATGAACTCCGAGCTTCGAATTGGCTCTGACAGCGTGATAGACAGCGACAACGTTTCTGTAGCGAAACAGACGCAGTGCTAATTGGTTATCAATATTTTAAGCAAAGTGATGAAAATAAGCATTAAGAAAAAGGGGGGAAGACACAAGCAAGGCCGTGCCTCAGTGTTTCATTCTCTCTTCTTAATGCTGCTTTTGCTGCCTCTGTCTTATATGTTTGCTGTGAAGTGATATTGAGGAGAAAGAAAAGAGAGAGAAGAGAAATATAAATCCCCCTCCCATAATACAAAACGCTTTTCTGGACTTAAGCAGGAGCGCCTGACTGAGCACAATCCCAGACCACCGTGTCTCTGGCCCTTTGTCCGAGATGTTTAAGGGTTAGTCTTGGTCCCGCTGAGCTCAGCTTGAGACGCAGCCTCTCCCGGCAGCCCTGTATTCACTTCTAAGTGGCCACCTTTGTGGGGATTTTTGTGTGTATCGGCCGACGTTTGCATTTCATGCGTGGGGGTCCTCCGGTGGGAGCTGGGGGGGATTGAGGCCACGGGAGTCTGTGCTCTTCACACACACTCTCAACGGGATCTAACTTGGCCACCCTACGTCGCTGAAACTGATCCTATTCCCCTTTGTTCGTTTAACGCACACTCAAGCGCCACACACATCTATCAATAAACCGAACAATCGCTCTCTCTTACTCTCCCACCTCTCTCTCTCTCTCTCTCTCTCTCTCTCTCTCTCTCTCTCTCTCTCTCCTTCTCTCTCTATCTATTTATGTGGACAAACAGTAACACTGTTTTTACTG
Organism: Silurus meridionalis; assembly: GCF_014805685.1. Taxonomy (NCBI): domain Eukaryota; kingdom Metazoa; phylum Chordata; class Actinopteri; order Siluriformes; family Siluridae; genus Silurus; species Silurus meridionalis. Next base: position 14,310,995 of record NC_060903.1, read on the forward strand.
TTACAAAATATTATTTCCTTGTACTTTTTTGACCCCATTTCATTGTCTATGTATCTATCTATTTGTCTGTCTGTCTGTCTGCTTCATTCCTTCCTTCCCTTCCCTTTCCTTCTTTCCCTGCCCTCCCTCTCTTCCCTTCTTTATTTCTTTTCTTTTTGTTCCTCTTTTCTTTTCTTATCTTTTCTTTTCTTTTCTGCTTAAGTTATTAGGTTTAGTCAGTCCTGACATTATAGAATGAGATTTTATTTTGTTAACATTGTTAAGGTCCAGCTACAATTCAAAGGTCTGCATCACTAGATTGGGCAGTTATCTAATTCTGAGATGCTTTTCTGCTCAGCATGGTTTTACAGAGTGAGCATCAGTGGTAATATAACTTTTCCAACCAGTCTACTTCTGTCCTCTCTCCTCAACAACGTGTTTGTCTGTTCTCTATTCTGAATGAAGTCTGTGTGTAAAAAATGTCTTGCTGCTTATGAAATAGTTAAATTAGCCTGTCTGTAATCGACGTTAAACGTATTTTTTCTCTCATTTTGGTGTTTGATGTGAACGTGAACTGAAGCTCTTGACTTGAACTTGTCTGCATTGTCCCGCAGATTGGCAAAATGTATAATTACAGGAATGATCAGATTGTGAATTCCAAAAAAACTTTTCATGTACATGTAGATAGTGACATGTTTCAGCTATATGTGTAGTCTGAATTATCATAGATTTATGTTCTACTTTGACCCACGAGCCCACACACACACACACACATCTGACAGATGTCCAAAGAGCACACGCATGCTTCCTCTAAAGCTGTGATCGCTCAAAAGGCACCCAGACCTTTAGTCCAGTGTGAGAGCAGTAGGGGAGCATAAGACCAACATAGCAAAAGACGAGAGTTGAGAAGCTGAGAATGCGGTGACGTGGGGGGCAGCAGCCGCTCTGAAAGGGAAGAATAGGGTGCAAGAAAGAACGGACCCAGTGGAAAAGATCAAGAGGGAAGGGTCAGTTTGAGTTGTTTTTTTTTTTGTTTTTTTTTTTGGTGAGCCTGTGAATATTTCACCGGTCCGTTCCTTCCTGAACGTATTTCTGCATAAGAAGGTCACCAAGCTCTACATTTCAAAGCTCGACTTGATCCGTGTAACTCGTGGCCACGAAGATCTTTGCTCTCGCGTTCATCCTAAGTCAGTAGCCTACTCCTTTCTGGCTCCCTTTGCGACCCCGGCAAGCATCTGAAAAGCGCGGTTCTTCAAACACGTGCTGGTCTGAGGTAAAGGTCCGGCGACTGTGAGTGCGAAACCGGCTGCCCTTAACACCGAGTGAAGTTCTAGGAGCCGAAGAAGTTTCCAGAAAGCATAGTCAAATAGCACTGGCCTTTTTGACACACCCCTTTCAACTTGATCACCCACATGCTCCTTTGTAGTGTTTCTATACAGGCAGATCTCTGGACTTAAACCCAAGCATACAAGCAGTTCCATAGGTTGGGTTCTTCATCGGGAGCCTTTTGAAGGCTTCACAACCAAGTAAGTTCAGGTCAGAGAAGTGTAGAGTCGAGTTTTAGAGTCGTCGGCGCTTCATATACCTTCGACAGAGGGAGCGAATGAATGCAAATACATGCATTTTAGGATTTTTTTTGTTTGTTTTTTCTGTGAGTGTGTTTTTTCCAGCTTATATCAAACTCTCATAAATAAAACAGTATAGATCTGACAAAGCCCATGTCGGACGAGATGAAAACGAAAATTCCCAGTTGTGTCTATTTTTGATAACCAGATATCCAATATTCACTTAGATAATTAAAGAAATCGCCTCAGATTAGCGTCACGAGGCTTCGGTTTTCGAAATCAAATATGGAAGTTACAGTGATGCGGGCGGAAAAACGGGAGCGAGACGAAAGTTTCATCATGCGAATATTTCATCAATATAAAGAGCGCATGCAGGCTGTTAGGGATGTACAGTGCAGAACCCGATGCGGGTCGGATATCCAGGTAGTTCCAGCTGCAGGGCAAATCACGGGTTTATTCAGGCGCAAGCCGTACGAGCGTGTTCTCATTTGTATAGTAAGGACTCGAATGTTTAAAGGTGTCATTGTGGACATATGTTGTTTATTTGGATTATTTCTGAAGTCAGAGGTTGAATTTTTCAGATTCTTTTCAGGTATTTAGGTACGCTGATAAAGGGAAAGACTGCGTATTGCTAGATTGCACCTTAATATGATTATAATTCAAGTACGCTTATCGCCCCATCCTACTCTTTTCCTACAACGCCATGCCATGTCATGGATTATTTCCTTTACGAAGGAAAACATCGCTCTGATCAGCTATTACAGAAAATAGTTTCGAAGAATAGATCCCAATTCCGGTTAGGCGTTTCGGGGAAAAAAAAAATAATAAAAAAACATAATTCGGTTAAGAAACACTCCTGGTGTCCAACTCGCTCGATTGTATTATGAATTATGTAAACGAGTAAAGTGGCCTAAAAAAACAAAAACAAAAAAAAAAATCCAAACAGCTTTTTACCTATATGCATAATTAGTTTTTAAGTGTGTGTTTTTTCTCTCTCTAAACAGTTCAGCCAAGAATGACTTAATTACCATGTAATTGACTGTATTAGGCAGCATGATGAAAAAGTGCGCACGCCGAAAGCACTGATCTCATCTGCAAAGCCTCTTATGAGAGCGAGACGCATGTATAAGCGAGCAATCTAGCAAGACGGCCAGTTTTTTTTTTTTTTTTAATGAATTATTCATCGTATTGATATGATATCTCTTTGCGATTGTTCGGTCCATTAATATTTGACGAATTTCATTTACTTTGGGCTCCAATGTGACAGTGTTTGGTAAATTAGCATTTGTGTGTGTGTGTGTTTTCCTTCTTAATCTTTTAAGCAGTCTAGATCACATAGTTGTTAGTGTATCTTTTTTTTTTTTTGTCTGTAATTTATTGAGCACTTCTACTCGTTCGGTTCTTGGGCACAAACCAGTCTCTAAGTAAATAGACAATTAAATTGGGGGTAATTTTTATTTTTTTTTAAGGCCTATTTTCATTTGCGCGATCCGCATTTGAAGGCGTGCTAATTGCTCTCGGCTCAGCGTCTGACTCGCGCTCATTTCTGTCGTCGTGCAAATGAAATTCATGCTCAACTCTAATTTCCCTGAAGCAAATTATGCCATACAAGATGTACATGAAGTGGGTTTAATGGAGCTGCGTGCACCGAGGCCGCTCCGAAATAGCAAACACTCCTCTGGTTGTGAGCGTGTGTGTGTGTGGGTATGTGTGTTTTTGCGTTAGTCCTCCGAAGCACACCGTGCCACCTAGTGGCAGTATTTATTGCAAGAGTTTTCACTTGGCATGTCTTTAACCTATTGCCCTCATTAGTGCAATCAGCACCGGGGTTAAATTTCCTTTAATGCCTTTGTTGCCTTCATTCTCTCCGTCACCTCACTCTCATCCGTGCTTTGTGTTTATAGACGTGTTTACCTTTGTGTGTGTGTGTGTGTGAGCCTGTAAATTTGGTTTGTGCTACTGTGTATGTAAAAGTAAAGTGTGTGTGTGTGTGTGTGTGTGTGTGTGTGTGTGTGTGTGTGTGTGTGTGTGTGTGTGCACGCGAGTTCCTTATTCAAAGGGACATTTTTCCAATCGTGTAGCGCAGAAGCGAATATTATGTTTGTCATCCGGTGTGGCTCTGATTTATCACGATTCCTCCAAGCCTGACATTCAAATTCCATTTGAGTGGCATTTGAATGCAAAGACCTACGCACACACTCATGGATAATTCACTCACACACACACAACCAGGTTTAAACCGTAGCACTGTACGTGTTTTGATTCAAGGGTTTGTTTTGTGTCGTATTATTAACACTACGCACGTTCATACAGGCATGATGCAGCTATGTCAACTCTATGATTGTTTATCCACATAAACAGATTTTTTTTTATTATAATTTCACCAGTGTCAACTTTCTTTGTATTTTTCAGGACTTTCTCGCCATTAGGTCACCATTAAATGGTACTATAAACAGATTAAATAAATAAATAAATAAATAAATAAAAAAGTGGAAAATTTTGTCCAAATATAGACATTAATGGCATTGGTTACTGAGGCATTATAAAAAAAAAAATCACCCCCAAAAAAAAAATTGCTTGAAATCAGATTTAATGTAACACAAAAAAGGGGGCGTGGCCCGTCTACGATTTGGGCGGTTCCGAATCCGCATACTGGATTTCGAGTAATGAGCCTAAAAGTGTATGCAAACGTGTCTGTTGTGCGAAATGCGTTCTGTTTGTTTGCCTTTCATTCTCTCACTGGATCAACACACAAAATCTATAGCCACTAAACATCTGCTGGCCTCCAGGCACTCGTTCTCCTTCGCTCCTTCACTCCATCCTGCCCTCCATCTCCCTCGCTTTCTTGCGGTTGTGTAGTTTTAATCAGGCTGTTTGGACTTCAGAGGGAATAAGAGATGGCCTGTAAACCACTGCTCTCTGTTTCGTTCTCACCACCAGTCTGTCTGTCCCTCAAGATATTCCTGCAATCCTCCCACACACACACACACACACACACACACACACACACACACACAAGCTCTTCCCATTTGTACTTCACCTTTTCATCTTGTTTTTACTCATTATAATTCTTATATTTTCTGGTGGGAATGCGTCTATAGGATGTTACACGACGTTTTAAAACACATTGCTCCATAACTTCCATACTATTAGTACTAAGTGCACATTAGATCATATAAGTGATCAATAGTGTGCAATATGCGCAAGTATGACATGAACCTAAGTTACTTGTACCCACAACAAAGCTGATATTCAATTTATGGAATTAATTTTATTCATCCAAATTAATTTTATTCCCCTTTAACATTACAGCCAAAGACGACATTTTGTTTCATTGTGAAAAGTCCACAAAACAAGTCAGCTACCGTCATCACTAAAGACATTCATCCGACCGTAGTCACGTTATTGAGAAACAGCCGAGCGAAAACGGATGTTAATTTTGGGGTTTTTTTAGCTGAAAACTTCACCCTGTCAGCAAATCACACGTTTGGCACCCCGAACAGTTTTGCGTCCAAGTACCCTGAATCTAACCCTAGATCACTTCAAAGCTCAACAATGATGGACCTGTAATAAATGGACATTTCAGTGCCACCCATATGAGGACGGTTTCCCTTTTGAGTCTGGTTCCTCTCAAGGTTTCTTATTTCTTCCTCATGCCAGCTCAATTTTACATGCCATAGTCTCCACTGTCTCGCTCATTAAAGATAAACAATTATAAGGACCAAAAATATAGGTGCCAAAACCTAAACTGTGCGATTTTGGCCACGATTTTGGTCGTCTGAGACAAATTTTGTAAATATAATCTGCAGTTGATATCTGTAGTATTTGATCGCTCGTTCTTCCTCTGGGAGTGTCAAAAGACTTTTCTGCAGTGTGACTTCTCCTATGAACCAATAGGAGCACCGAACCTGATGACGCAGGTGGACACTTTAGTACAGCAAGAAGAGAAACTTATTGAGTTATGGATGGAGTGTTTGTATGACGTTTTTATTATCAAGGCTTGTTATGAACAAAATGTACGCTACATTTTTGCTGCGAGAGAACGTGGGTCTGAGATTCTACAGTGTGACATATCGATCATGTTCATGCATTTTGACGAACAACAATGTTTAAAAAACTTCATAATTCATTTATATATAAATGAATTTAATTAACGGGTCTGAGGTCAAAATTGAGTCATTGTGTAAGTGACTATCGAAAGATAAACCATGAAACTGAATCAAAGGAACCTTTAGATTTGCATTATTGGTTGGTAACCATTCTGCATACTTGTACAAATTCAAGCTAAGTCAATTTTCTCAACTTGCAAGCGATCTTTTAATTGCTTCTAATCTAAGCAGATTTGTTAGCCAGTCCATGCTTATCCAGCTAGAAGGCCTTTTCCTCCTCCTCCTCCTCTTTCTCTTGCTCGTTCCATAGCGAATAGTGTAGTGAGATGTCAAAGACTGAAAGAACTAGAGGCGTAAAAGCAGGAGGTAAGCAAGCGGTATATATTTTCACGCCCCACCAGGGGTGTGCACCTGCTGCAGGGGTTTCCCTGCTACACACAGCTAGCCCTGAACACAAACATGCACACACACAAGCATACTTTTTTGCTAGTCAGACCTAAGTAATTAATCACAGAGGACCAGGATGGCTGATGTCTGGTTTGATTGAGAGGCCTCAGGCAGGACTGTACGACTCTGAGGCAGAAGACGAAAGTGTGTGTGTGTGTGTGTGTGTGTGTGTGTGTGTGTGTGTGTGTGTGTGTGTGTTGAGGTGTAATGGTTTAGGGCTCTGTTTTTTGGGAGGGAGAACACTATGAAATGAAGATACAGGCAGTTAAGATCTCGGCATCCTGAGAGGATTCTCGTCTCTCTCTCAGACACGCCGTAATTGCTCGACTATAAACCATTTTCTCCGGCTTGTGAAATCTGAAGCTGACTACACATGATCTCTCTCTCTCTCTCTCGCTCTCTCTCTCTCTCTCTCTCTCTCTCTCTCTCTCTCTCTATCACCTATTTCTTATAGTTTCATGATTCCACCTTGTCTATATTTTCTTTGGTTTGTTTTGTTTGTTTAATCATTATCTGCTTTTTTTTTTCCTGCTGGACGTCAGAGAAAACAACCTGCTAGTGTTTGGTTCTCTCCATGTGGGAGTCTGTGGAAATGCCCTACAGCTAGAAGAAAGCTTATTCTGATCAATATTGCATCCTGGGGAAATGTGTAAATGTTTGCTCCAGTCATTTATAAAACACTCTTCGCTTCGTCCTGTCATTATATACAGTGTACAGAGTGAGGTCGTCTACTTTGACCGTTTTCCGCTCGATTTGCTCAAACTTAAATGTTCGCGGGTATTGAGGAGATTCATTTTATGTGACGGGTATAAATAAGATGGCAGGAATGATTGCAGAAAACGCAATGCGCTTTTCATCCTATTTCAACATACGATTTGACCCGTTTGGATTCAGGGGCCTTTTACAACAAGCGATATCTCTTCATATAAGCTAATATAAGATATGTTTTTCTATATGAATACTTGCGCATTATATGTAAGGAAAAGAAGATTTGCCCAAACTATCGATTTCGCCGAAATGAGGTAATTTTTTTTATTTTATTTTTTATCACTTTATAGTTATTTTTATTTATTTTTTGGAATGTCTGTGAGACTTACATTATAGTTGTTCTAAACTATTTTTTTTTTTCAGCTGATCATTAATGGTTTTTCATAACCTTTATACAGGAAGATAATCAATAATTAATATTCTCTATACAGGAAAGTTGCTGTATTAATAATTAGACTGTTGTCAATTTTCTTGACACTCCTTCATAAATATGAATTCAGGGTTTTTTTTTGTTATATCGTTCTTGACGAGGATGGACAGGATTAGAAATCAGTTTATTAGAGGAACAGCGCATGTAGGACGTTTTTGAGATATGCTGAAGGAGGCGAGATTGAGATGGTTTGGACATGTGCAGAAGAGGGACATGGGGTATATGGGTAGGAGAATGCTGAGGATGAAGCCGCCAGAAAGGACGAAAAGATGAAGGCCAAGGAAGTTGGTTTGAAAGAGGCAGATGTAGAGGACAGATGGGTATGGAGACGGATGATCTGCTGTGGCGACCCCTAATGAGAGCAGCCGATTGAAGATGATGATGATTCTTGTCCAATATTTAATCTGTTAAAAAGGCAGGTTCATTAAACACACACATTTACATTTACGGCATTTGGCAGCCCATATTGAGAGCAGCTTACAATTATATTATTGTAAGTGGCTATTGTATTGTAATATCAAACCAACGCGCACTTGAGGGTTAAGGGCCTTGCTGAAGGGCCCAACAGTGGCAACTTGGTGGTGCTGAGATTTGAACTCACAATCTTTGTCAACCAATGCACTCCCATTCCCCCCCCTCCTATTATTCATTCTTTGAATGCATAAAATGCCACTGTTTTGGCAAATAAAAGCCCCAAGGACATTTTCCGCCTGTTATCTCCAGTTTCACAAGAGAATTTTTGGAATCTAGACGCAGTATCGCTCAAAACACGTTTCATTTCATCCCGCCGACGGGTTCGTAGGTGATAAAATCCCATTCCGGCGTTTTCATCAACTACTGAAGGCTAAAAGAAGTCAATTCCGGAAATGAAATCCGAACAGTTACTTCTAACCAGGTGATTTTACACGCTCTGAAAATCAGCAGCAGTCAGCAGGACACGGCGACGCCAAGAAAATCACCATCTCGCTATTGCACCTGGAATCTTTTTTTTTTTTTTCCTTTTTCTCCTTCTCCCTTTTCCACCTGGTGTATCACGTTGTTTTTCTACCCTGCCTGTAACTTTTTAATTTCGCATTCTCTGTAAATATAAACTTTCAATAAACAGCGAAGGACGCCTCACAGGTACTTAGGTGCAATCCGATCTGTCTGCATCCTCACCCCTACAGTACAAGCGTGGATTTGCATAGCATGCCTTACGCGCTTCGGGGCGGGCTTTTTTTTCTTTTCTTTTTTTTTTTTTTTTTGTTGCGGCCACACACTCGAATTTAATAACCTATCTCACGTGTCTGCTTAATATCATCTCTGGGGGGGTCGGCGACCTCCTTCAGTCCGCCCCGATTATCCCAATGAATTGTTTCTTTTCAAAGGAGTAATAAGAAGCGGCAAAAAAAAAAAAAAGGTGTATTGGGTGGGGTGGCGGTGAAGAGCGGGCCGCTAGCCCTCCTGCATCGGATAAATCAGATTGCATTTTCAGATTTTATTGAATCTAAATTGCGGGTTCCTCAAAAACGTAACCATCAATCACTCGGCTGATAATGCAGCTCGGCCCGATTCCACCTGATGTTTTTGCGTTATGTTGGATTGTAACGAGCCGCCATGGTTAATTGGCTCACCAGAAGAAAGGGTGTGTATGTATGTATGTGTATGTGTGCATGTATATATACACTGGTACCAGTCTCTGGCATGTGCCTCCATAGCGGTAACAAGGACAGTTTAAATGAAGCATGCCTACATGGCTCCAGGGAATCCGAGGCTGCAATTACACCCTCACGCTCTGTCAGTCGGATTTCGGTGTAGGGCGCATTCATCTGTCTTTCACTGACCAAAAGGGAAGGAACTGCGGATGTAGTCAAAGTCTTTATCTTTGTTTTTTCGTCGCCTGATGCGATAATCCGATAACAGGTTCCCATATGATCGGTTTCGATACACTTCCTTATACGCAAAGAAAGATCCCTCTCAGCGCTTTTACACCGGCATTCCTGTACACACGCTCATACGCGCACAATAGCTTCAGGTTTAATAGCATTACGTTAGGGCAGATACCGATACTGGAATAATACCAAATTTTCCTGTAACGTAAAACCGGTTTGGGAATGTCGAAAAGCAAATCTGATGTACAAGAAGCGCGATTAACGCTGAAGCGCAGATTAGCAATATATACAGTTGTGTTCAAAATTATTCAACCCCCACTGAAATTGATTGTTTTGGTCGGTTTGACATTGATTATGATCATTTAGTCATCCTGCTTACAATTAAATCAAAGAGGCACGTGTAGGTCAGACAAATATAACATAACATTTATAATGAAATAACCACAAATGTCTTTTCTGAGCTCACATCATTATCAGTTTTATTCAACCCCCAAGTGACATTTAATCTTAGTACTTAGTACAACATCCTTTTACAGTTATAACAGCTTTTAAACGTGAAGCATAGCTTGACACAAGTGTCTTGCAGCGATCTACGGGTATCTTCGCCCATTCATCATGGGCAAAAGCCTCCAGTTCAGTCACATTCTTAGGCTTGCGCACTGCAACTGCTTTCTTTAAGTCCCACCAGAGGTTCTCAATCGGATTTAAGTCTGGTGACTGCGATGGCCACTTCAAAATGTTCCAGCCTTTAATCTGCAACCATGCTCTAGTGGACTTGGAGGTATGCTTGGGATCATTGTCCTGTTGAAAGGTCCAACGTCTTCCAAGCCTCAGGTTTGTGACGGACTGCATCACATTGTCATCCAATATCTCCTGGTACTGAAGAGAATTCATGGTACCTTGCACGCTGAAGCTTCCCAGTACCTGCAGAAGCAAAACAGCCCCAAAGCATGATTGACCCCCCGCCATGCTTCACAGTAGGCAAGGTGTTCTTTTCTTCATAGGCCTTGTTCTTCCTCCTCCAAACATAGCGTTGATCCATGGGCCCAAACAGTTCTAATTTTGTTTCATCAGTCCACAGAACACTATCCCAAAACTTCTGTGGTTTGTCCACATGACTTTTGGCATACTGCAGTCGACTCTTCTTATTCTTTGGGGACAGCAAGGGGTGCGCCTGGGAGTTCTGGCATGGAGGCCTTCATTACGCAGGGTGCGCCGTATTGTCTGAGCAGAAACTTCAGTACCCACATCTGACAAATCTTTTCTCAGTTCCTCAGCAGTCACACGGGACTTTTCTCCACTCTACGCTTCAGGTAGCGCACAGCAGTCGAAGTCAGCATCTTCTTTCTGCCACGACCAGGTAGCGTTTCAACAGTGCCCTTTGCCTTGAATTTGCGAATGATGCTTCCTATGGTGTCTCTTGGTATGTTTAACATCTTTGCAATCTTCTTATAGCCATTGCCCTTCCTGTGAAGAGTAATCACCTGTTCTCTTGTCTTCCTGGACCATTCTCTTGACCTCACCATGTTTGTAACCACACAAGTAAATGTCTAGAAGGAGCTGAGTATCACAGTCATTTTAAAGCTGCCTAATTGGTGCTTATTAGGCTTTATTGCTGCTCCCTGATATCCACAGGTGTTTTCAATACCTGATTGAAAACACTTCATTGAACCTCTGTTCTTCAGAGTGGTAGTCTTTAAGGGGTTGAATAATTGTCAATGAAGAATTCACAAAAGAAAAACATTTACTACTGTATTACAAAACTAATTGATGTCATTTTAGTTGCATATGGTTCTTTAAGAAGTCATTGTAGGATTTCATTCTGAATACAATTACAAATGTACACTAAATTCCCTAAAACCATTTACAGCATTGGGGGTTGAATAATTTTGAACACAACTGTAGCTAGAAGCTGATTTGTCACAACCCTGTGTCAATTTATGTATTAAAGTTAATAGATATTAGATACACTTTATGGACAAACGTTTGTGGACACCTGACCATAAGATTCTCTTGTTGAACATTCCATCCCACATTAAGTCCCCATTTGCTGGTATAAAAAGCGCCACTCCTGCAGGACGATGTTCCACTAGATTTCACAGTTTGCTTGGGGAGATTTGTGCGCCTTCAGACACAAGGGTGAGTCAGGTACTGAAGTAGGGTGTGGAGGCCTGGGCTGCATTCAGCGTTCTTATTTATTCCTAAGGTGTTCACTAGGGTTAAGGTCATAGCTCTAAAGCAGGCCACTCAAGATCTTCCTTCCCAACCCATGTAAACCATATCTGTCTGGAGCTGTCTTTGTGCAAAGGGCTGGGCTTTGCCATGCTGGAACAAGTTTGGGTCTCCTAGTTGATGTGAAGGGAAAATTCTAATTCAATTGCATCCAAAGACATTCAAACTTTTCACCTTCAACTTTGTGGAAACAGTTTGAGGAAGAACCATAGTCATGTGTCCCAATACTTCTGTCCATAAACTGTATATATAACAAGATATAAAGATGTGGGAAATAAATAAGATGCGAGATGATCCATGGTTTGATTGACGAGGCAATTTTAATTGGTTAATATCACATTCGATGTTTAGTGTTAGTAAACTGACTAGCTTTGTAAGTGTGTACTGTAGGTAAATCCACATGTTAGCGGATCCACATCCCGCAGTGTTGTTTGGGGTGTTAATGTCTGATCGTCTGCATTGTAGAAGTATGTGTGCGTCTGTGTGATGATCCATGGGGGTAAAACACAGATTTGTACTAGTGTATTCAGCACAATGAAGATAGGCACTAGTGCTTCCAGCCCCAAACACCCCCTCCCCACCCCCTCTTTGTTTGTGGGGGCAGATGTCCCAAGAGGCCCAGCAGAGACGAGAGACGGACAAACAGTTTGATATTGCACCACCGCCCCAAGCACAGCGCAGAGAAAAAAAAAAAAATAGAGAACACAGTTTAAAAAAACAAACAGAATAAAAACAAAAGTCGAGCTCAGTCTATATATATATATTCATGATGTGTATTTATGAGTTTTGACTTGTGTGTGCACTTGTACACGTGTTAGAGGGTTAAAGGCATCACACTGTTGTTTCTTTGACAGCGTAGCCTCTCTTCCAAACCCGTTTCTTCCCACTTACAACATGCTTAATCTTCCTTCGACACTCGTGCACACCCCCGAATACACTTTTTTTTTCTTTTCTCCTAATCCAATCACCCTCAATCATGTTATCCACTTAAATTTCTACTAAGCGTACACAAGCGTGGTTAACTCCTATCAGGATCCCGTTAATAACCGCGCCGCGCGATTGTTTTCCTCCTTTCGCTCGCTCTTTATTTAAAAAGTTGAAACTCATTGAAGGTAATGATATAAGGGACTGGATTTTTGCGTGGCTGCACTCATCAGTGAGTAAAATAGCAATAAAAACCGAATTGCACTTGGGAGACACAGGCGTTCGAGGAATAAATGATGTTGCAGGAACAGAGGCATAATTAATTTACAGGCTGTATTGATAGTCCCGCCACACTCCCCGCTATATTTCTTAATCTCCTCTAACATCTTTATTATTCGGAGGAAAGCAGAGTCAACAGCCTAAATGAATTGCTGAAAGATTCGTACACAAAAGCAGATCCTCAGCGTTGGGATTGCTCTTAAGCTTTTAATTAGGGCACTGACAAAGTAAAAAAGAAAAAAGCTTTTGATGTGCGTGCTGGAAAAGAAATGAAGAGGTGCTTGGAAGGATATGCATACACCACTTCAAATGACATTGAAGAGCACTTTAGTAGGCAAATATTTGATAACTTAAATGTGTCTCTCTCCAGTTAGTCCTGGGTAATTATCCCACATTATCGATTGAATATTGTACGGAAGTGTAAAGTGTCGCTGTTATGCCTGTTCATACATGACTCGTGTTTTTTGTCGTTTTGTTTTTTCCCTTTTCTCGCTCCCTTTTACAGCCAGGACAGACGAGGCATTGAAAGCAAAGGAAAAGAAAGACGAGGAGGAAAGGAAGATCAAAGCGGAAGGTGAGTCAAAGTGCGCATTCACACCGATCTGAATCAGAGCCACGGTGATGTATTTGCTGTTGGGTTTCAAATTACACAAAACAATTGGAAATCGTAGGTTGAAAATTAAAAAAAGCACAAAAAAAGCTGAATAAATGCAAAAGTATCTCATTAATGCACAGGTTTTATTTTCTCTTTTTTTATATATATAGAAACAAATATCTAGAATATGTGCATAGAACTTCAGCCCGATTTACATTATATGACATTTGATAAACTTTCTTTCAAGTCATATTTTTTTTTTTTAGCACGAAAGTTCACATTAAAGATGCTCTTGAATAGGGTTGCGAAATTCCAGGAATTTTTTGAGACAATCCATGAGAATTGAGGGGAATATATGGGAATTAACAGGAATTAATGGTGATAAACTGGAAATGTACAAAATTGCAGGTTAGCCAATACAAGGGAACTTAAATGTAGTTAAAAAGATTAATCTTGCAGGATAATCTATATTAAAACAACAAGATTTAATGCAGTTTAAGTTGAATTTCTACCCCGCACATTCATCACTCACATGCACACTTACTGCAGGGCTACTCAGGGCCACACCCCCTGCATGCACTGTGCATTCCTCCATGACATAACACACATCATTTCTTAAATCCTGCACATAAAATAATGTCAAAACACTTTCCATCTTGGTGTGTGTTCACGTAAATCGCATAAATATTACATACATCTATGTTTAAAACTTCCCCGTGCTGTGTTTATTGTGCAACAAAACTATACTAACAATTAGTCAATGAGGTCAAAATGTCATTTTTGTAAATCAGTGTTAGTTTGCATCTGTCAAGTTATGACATAAAAAAAAGAATATACAGGGAGTGCAGAATTATTAGGCAAGCTGTATTTTTGAGGATTAATTTTATTTGAGGATTTAATTTGAACAACAACCATGTTCTCAATGAACACAAAAAACTCATTAATATCAAAGCTGAATATTTTTGGAAGTAGTTTTTAGTTTTAGCTATTTTAGGGGGATATCTGTGTGTGCAGGTGACTATTACTGTGCATAATTATTAGGCAACTTAACAAAAAACAAATTTATACCCATTTCAATTATTTATTTTACCAGTGAAACCAATATAACATCTCAACATTCACAAATATACATTTCTGACATTCAAAACCAAACAAAAACAAATCAGTGACCAATATAGCCACCTTTCTTTGCAAGGACACTCAAAAGCCTGCCATCCATGGATTCTGTCAGTGTTTTGATCTGTTCACCATCAACATTGCGTGCAGCAGCAACCACAGCCTCCCAGACACTGTTCAGAGAGGTGTACTGTTTTCCTCCTTGTAAATCGCACATTTGATGATGGACCACAGGTTCTCAATGGGGTTCAGATCAGGTGAACAAGGAGGCCATATCATTAGATTTTCTTCTTTTATACCCTTTCTTGCCAGCCACGCTGTGGAGTACTTGGACGTGTGTGATGGAGCATTGTCCTGCATGAAAATCATGTTTTTCTTGAAGGATGCAGACTTCTTCCTGTACCACTGCTTGAAGAAGGTGTCTTCCAGAAACTGGCAGTAGGACTGGGAGTTCAGCTTGACTCCATCCTCAACCCGAAAAGGCCCCACAAGCTCATCTTTGATGATACCAGCCCAAACCAGTACTCCACCTCCACCTTGCTGGCGCCTGAGTCGGACTGGAGCTCTCTGCCCTTTACCAATCCAGCCACGGGCCCATCCATCTGGCCCATCAAGACTCACTCTCATTTCATCAGTCCATAAAACCTTAGAAAAATCAGTCTTGAGATATTTCTTGGCCCAGTCTTGACGTTTCAGCTTGTGTGTCTTGTTCAGTGGTGGTCGACTTTCTGCCTTTCTTACCTTGGCCATGTCTCTGAGTATTGCACACCTTGTGCTTTTGGGCACTCAGTGATGTTGCAGCTCTGAAATATGGCCAAACTGGTGGCAAGTGGCATCTTGGCAGCTGCACGCTTGACTTTTCTCAGTTCACGGGCAGTTATTTTGCGCCTTGGTTTTTCCACACGCTTCTTGCGACCCTGTCGACTATTTTGAATGAAACGCTTGATTGTTCGATGATCACGCTCAGAAGCTTGGCTATTTTAAGACTGCTGCATCCTCTGCAATATATCTCACTATTTTTGACTTTTCTGAGCCTGTCAAGTCCTTCTTTTGACCCATTTTGCCAAAGGAAAGGAAGTTGCCTAATAATTATGCACACCTGATATAGGGTGTTGATGTCATTAGACCACACCCCTTCTCATTACAGAGATGCACATCACCTAATATGCTTAATTGGTAGTAGGCTTTCCAGCCTATACAGCTTGGAGTAAGACAACATGCATAACGAGGATGATGTGGTCAAAATACTCATTTGCCTAATAATTCTGCACTCCCTGTATATTCCCGGTTTCCGAAAAAAAGAATTACAGCTTGGAATATTTCCAAAACATTTCCCATATGAGGTTTTAATGCAAAGTTTATGGAAATATACAGGAAATTTTTAGCCCCTTTCCAAAAATGTCATATTTTTTTTGTAAATCTGTATTAATTTGCAAGCATGTCAGCTTATGACCAAACAAAATGATACATATGAATGATGCAGTTTATATACATTTCGCAAAATTTCTAATTAATTCTTGTAAATTCCCATCAATTTCTGGTAAGTTTCCAACTTGGAATGTTTCCCAAATTCCCCCGAAGAGTTTCCATTGAAAGTTTCTGGAAATTTTCCACCCCTTTACATCCCTACTTTCAAACCAGTCACACAAGTGTCATTGTGGAGTTCCCTGTTAAAACAGACCACACAGTGTTATATTGTTCAATTCACACAGGTTTTTACTAAATGAAGGATTTACTGTAGACAGCAAACCAGGCGACCGAATGTTTCTCACACCGCAAGTATTAGTATTGAAATATGAAATAAGACCTGCAGTCTCAGGGGTTAATGGATCTCGTTAAAGGACATGGGTTAGTCCAATAGACATAAAGATAGTCGTGGTAGTTTATGGTGGAAAGATAAATATTTAGCGATCAGCCCGGATCTGCTCCGTCCCCACACGCATCAGAAATACACGCGTAAAATAGAAAGAAAAAAAAAGACTTTTGGATTTCATTAGACGAAAAAGTGCTGGGTCGTGCAGACAGTAAATATTCCCCCGTCTCCTTTTCCTCGTCGTCTCTACACACACATTGAAATGAAGTCAGGTGCAATTTGCAGGGAAGCCACCAAAATGTGATGGGTGCAATAAAAGCCTTCAGATTCCATAATGAAATTAAGTCCTGGATGTGATGTAGGGCATCGCTGAATGAGAAAATGAAATCTGTGATGGCCTGATTTCCATCCACATCCGTATTTGCTAACGTGCATGTTCCTGAATATGTATGGTGTGCGTGAGGATGCGTGGGTATGGGTGGGTGGGCCTTGGTGATAATCCCAAGGTCGAAGTGCAAGGCTTATGTGTGTCTAGGATTGAAAACTCGAACTCATGTCTATGAGGTTTTAATCAGATCTCTGATCGGATCTAATAGGGGTCTAAGTGTTGCTCTTAGTAGTCGGATATCGATGTTCAGCGTGTTGTTTATTCTGAGTTTAAGTGAATTCATGTCTACTAAGATCCCTATATCCTGTTTATCTGTATCTGTATACGGGGGGAAAAAGACCTGTAGTGTGACCTTTTGCCAAGAAATGAATTAATCATCCCTCTTTACCGTGCCTTGTTTTTTTTTTTTTTTTCTTTTTGCTATTGTGAATTACCATGGGACGTATCGAGCGCCGGCGTTTCTCTTCATCCATTATATTACTTATTTGCTGTAGGACATCGAGGAAAATAGCACAGCACAGCCTACACAAACATGAGTTTTATAGAGACTCAGAAACTAATAACTCGGGAGCCTAATTTGTGGCAGTGGAACGCTTCAATTCTCTATAACAATGTAATACTTGCTTTCTTGCTTCCAGTAACGCTAGTGTTACAAGGCTATGGCTCGGAAAACTGCTTTAGTGTACTGAAAATTAGGTTTATTTCCACTTTTTAAGTAATAAGGAGGACCAAAACGAGCATTTCACGAGTTCGAATTCAGAAAACGCAGAAACCGGAGGTGATTTCTGGAAAGGACGGATGAAATTTCTTTCCCCTGTCAATCATGTCATGTATGTGGAAGAGGGTGAATAGCACTTTCTTTCTGAGCATGTAAATCTGAAGTTTCAAATTTAAGTATTCTTTTTAAAAAATAAAAAAAAAGTCACTGCTTTAAATGCATAAATATCACTCAGGTATGTATAAAAGGTATTCACTGAATTGCTAAACCTTACCCAACCTTAAATGGTCTACACATCCTCAAAACAAATGTTCACTATTCATGTACGACTTCACAGAATCCTTTGTTAGGTAGAACTGAATGTCTATAGGATCTGATCAGACAAAAGAAAACCGTATTCTGATGAAAACATTCACTTATTTGCATTCTGGAATGAGTCCTTTTTATGAATCCTTAAAAGGATTAATAATGGATATTTAATGATTAAGATGAGAGAGGAAACGAGTACACCGGGGTAGTGAGCAACTATGCTGGATTATTTTACTTTTACCAAACTTGGTCATCTCAGCGAGCTATTTAAAATGAACAAAATCAACTGGTTTTTAAGACGTCTAAAAAGAGGGTGAATAGCACTTTCTTCCGAGTGTGTTATGCTGCCATTAGGAACGGTAAGATACACCAATTAGCAATGTGAAGTGTCAATCTAAAATAGTGTGCATCGGAAACAAGTTGGTATCGCGATGCGCCAAAAAGCAGATACAAATATTATGGTGTCCACAAACTTTGGTCAATAGTGTACATTGGTCAGAAATTTTACCTCAGTACTTAAATCAGGGATTTTAATGTACCAGGCATTTTACTTTTTTGAAATCACATAAATTTCTCAGTGACTCTTTGATTTAAAAATCTTCCAAAAAAAAAAAAATATATATATATATATATATATATATATATATATATATATATATATATATATATATATATATATAAAACCCCACAAACCAAGCCGTTTTAAAGACTAAAACTGGCAACCTGTTCATCACTTCTATTTGTGTACAGCTTTTGCATAAGTATAGAGAGAGGTTTTCAGATTGATGTTCTTCAGACTGTTGTACCGGAGTTTGACACACAACAGAAGATAAACTGCTTGCTTATTTATTTGTTTATTGATTTGTTTCTGTGACCTTTGTTTTAATTTCATATTTATATAATTTTTTTTATCCTGTGACTTTCACATGATGTAAACCATCACGCCAGGATTCTTTTTTTGGTCTAATACCAGGAATCCATGATGCGCCTGATGCTCATGAAATTCATGTTGCCGTAGTCCCTGAAGCTGCGGTACTCTCCGGGCCTGAAGTACCACATCTTGCCTCTGTAGTGAGGATGCTCGTACATGAGCCAGTGGCCGTCCATCACGTGGCACGAGTGGCAGCCTCCGGACCAGTGGTAGCGATCCATGATGGAGTCGCAGTCGTCGCTTATCTCCACCATCTGACCCATGAAGTTCTCCCTCTCATACATTCTCATTCTGTAGGCACCCCTGTACTGTTTTTGAGAAAGATAATTTAAAAACAAAAAGCGATATACATGCGTCGCTAAAATTTTTGTAGCATTGTTATTCACATACCATGGGGATCATGCGGCAGGACCTGATGCAGTTGTTGCCCCAGCCCCACATGCTCATGTAGTCGGGGTACTCGCCCCTTCTGATGAAATACTGGTTTCCCATGTAGTTGGGGCGATCGTACACCATCCAACATCCGCTCTCCACCCTGCAAGAGTGGCAGCGGCTCAGGTAGGAGGACATGTCAGGACTATCACTGCTGCACTCATAGGAGCGGCCCATGAAATTCTTGTCCTCGTAGAAGATGACCTGTTTGTTGCGACCATATTCAAGAAATGAAACATGTTTCAAAACCATCAAACGCATACATTAGACAATCCGGGTTTACGATACAGTGCTTACCCTGGCCATGGTGGTTAATGCTGGTGGTTCCAAACGGTGATCTGATACTGTATTAGATGTAACCCATCCCTTTTATATTCAGCCCAAAGCCTAGTAATCATGTGGTGTCTTTTGTGAAAATCCCTGACCAAGCAACATCGCACCAAAAGCGCTGAAGGCCTTCTGCCAAATTTCCATGTGACCCGGTCTAGAGAAGGCTTTCGAATAGCTGCTGCAGGCAAGACAATGCATCTAGCTGCGTGTCATTTTATGCATGCATATAACTGCACCATCGGTGAATGCCCTTTAGATACTTTTGGTAATCCATGCCAGCCGGCAGAATGGTTTGGTTGCAAAAATACCAGGAGTTTTTCTATTTGCAGTTTTTATATGATATGTGTCGCACTTTTTTAAAATAGACATCACAAAAACAGCTTTACAGAAAACCTAAACGTGTTCCCTAATGAGCAAGTGTGGCAAACTCCCTGAGGCAACCAGGAAGCAGACTAGCGTCACATTTTCCTAAATATCACAACACTGAACACTTTTCTACGCTTAGAGAGATCGTAACACTCGTGCATTTTAACCAGAAACTTCTATATTTTTATACACTTCAGGTATTGTCAAAAATCTCTTCTCTCTTCAGGATTTTCTTTTCACACACATGTATTTGTTGAACACAGTCTCAAATTTCCTTTTGCCAACTTCTTGGAGATTAGTTGTATTTTGCCAAATGCTGCATAGTTGGAATTGTGAAGGTACCACAGCTATCGTAGTCCCAGGGTCAAGAGAGCAAATATGTTCTTGTTCTCTTGGCATGAAGTATGGCACACACACTCCTTTACATGTCACAGCAACAGCAGCCCTTCATGGTTATCTGTAAGCTCAGAAAAGAGTGTTATGATCTGTGGTATTGCTCCTAGAAAGAAAGGCTGCTGCACACTATTATACAACCACCACCATGCTTTAGAGATGCAGGGGCTGGGTTTTATGTTCCAATCAGTGGTGAACGAAGTACACAAACCTTTCACTTGAGTTAAGGTAGAGATACGCTCTGTAAAATATTACTCTAGTAAAAGTGTCCCTTTAAACTTGAGTAAAAGTACTGTATGTTGGTCAGAAATTTTACCTCAGTACTTAAATCAGGGATTTTAATGTACCAGGCATTTTACTTTTTGAAATCACATAAATTTCTCAGTGACTCTTTGATTTAAAATCTTCCAAAAAAAAAAAAAAAATATATATATATATATATATATATATATATATATATATATATATATATATATATATATATATAAAACCCCACAAACCAAGCCTTTTAAAGACTAAAACTGGCAACCTGTTCATCACTTCTATTTGTGTACAGCTTTTGCATAAGTATAGAGAGAGGTTTTCAGATTGATGTTCTTCAGACTGTTGTACCGGAGTTTGACACACAACAGAAGATAAACTGCTTGCTTATTTATTTGTTTATTGATTTGTTTCTGTGACCTTTGTTTTAATTTCATATTTATATAATTTTTTTTATCCTGTGACTTTCACATGATGTAAACCATCACGCCAGGATTCTTTTTTTGGTCTAATACCAGGAATCCATGATGCGCCTGATGCTCATGAAATTCATGTTGCCGTAGTCCCTGAAGCTGCGGTACTCTCCGGGCCTGAAGTACCACATCTTGCCTCTGTAGTGAGGATGCTCAGACATGAGCCAGTGGCCGTCCATCACGTGGCACGAGTGGCAGCCTCCGGACCAGTGGTAGCGATCCATGATGGAGTCGCAGTCGTCGCTTATCTCCACCATCTGACCCATGAAGTTCTCCCTCTCATACATTCTCATTCTGTAGGCACCCCTGTACTGTTTTTGAGAAAGATAATTTAAAAACAAAAAGCGATATACATGCGTCGCTAAAATTTTTGTAGCATTGTTATTCACATACCATGGGGATCATGCGGCAGGACCTGATGCAGTTGTTGCCCCAGCCCCACATGCTCATGTAGTCGGGGTACTCGCCCCTTCTGATGAAATACTGGTTTCCCATGTAGTTGGGGCGATCGACACCATCCAACATCCGCCTCCACCCTGCAAGAGTGGCAGCGGCTCAGGTAGGAGGACATGTCAGGACTATCACTGCTGCACTCATAGGAGCGGCCCATGAAATTCTTGTCCTCGTAGAAGATGACCTGTTTGTTGCGACCATATTCAAGAAATGAAACATGTTTCAAAACCATCAAACGCATACATTAGACAATCCGGGTTTACGATACAGTGCTTACCCTGGCCATGGTGGTTAATGCTGGTGGTTCCAAACGGTGATCTGATACTGTATTAGATGTAACCCATCCCTTTTATATTCAGCCCAAAGCCTAGTAATCATGTGGTGTCTTTTGTGAAAATCCCTGACCAAGCAACATCGCACCAAAAGCGCTGAAGGCCTTCTGCCAAATTTCCATGTGACCCGGTCTAGAGAAGGCTTTGAATAGCTGCTGCAGGCAAGACAATGCATCTAGCTGCGTGTCATTTTATGCATGCATATAACTGCACCATCGGTGAATGCCCTTTAGATACTTTTGGTAATCCATGCCAGCCGGCAGAATGGTTTGGTTGCAAAAATACCAGGAGTTTTTCTATTTGCAGTTTTTATATGATATGTGTCGCACTTTTTTAAAATAGACATCACAAAAACAGCTTTACAGAAAACCTAAACGTGTTCCCTAATGAGCAAGTGTGGCAAACTCCCTGAGGCAACCAGGAAGCAGACTAGCGTCACATTTTCCTAAATATCACAACACTGAACACTTTTCTACGCTTAGAGAGATCGTAACACTCGTGCATTTTAACCAGAAACTTCTATATTTTTATACACTTCAGGTATTGTCAAAAATCTCTTCTCTCTTCAGGATTTTCTTTTCACACACATGTATTTGTTGAACACAGTCTCAAATTTCCTTTTGCCAACTTCTTGGAGATTAGTTGTATTTTGCCAAATGCTGCATAGTTGGAATTGTGAAGGTACCACAGCTATCGTAGTCCCAGGGTCAAGAGAGCAAATATGTTCTTGTTCTCTTGGCATGAAGTATGGCACACACACTCCTTTACATGTCACAGCAACAGCAGCCCTTCATGGTTATCTGTAAGCTCAGAAAAGAGTGTTATGATCTGTGGTATTGCTCCTAGAAAGAAAGGCTGCTGCACACTATTATACAACCACCACCATGCTTTAGAGATGCAGGGGCTGGGTTTTATGTTCCAATCAGTGGTGAACGAAGTACACAAACCTTTCACTTGAGTTAAGGTAGAGATACGCTCTGTAAAATATTACTCTAGTAAAAGTGTCCCTTTAAACTTGAGTAAAAGTACTGTATGTTGGTAAAAATAGATACCATCAATCGCCAATCAAAACAAGTTTAAAACAGAGCGCCAGTTGCTGCGTGTTTGACTAGTTTTTATACAGTAATAAATAAAAAGGAACGACTGATTTTGCAACATGTAGTAAAAAGTACGATATTTGACTTTGTAATGTAGTGAAGTTAAAGTAAAAGTCTCCCCAAACGGTAATGTAAAGATACGTGAAAAAAGCTGCTCAAGCAACAGTAACGGATTACATTGACTTCATTGTTGTCCACCATTGATTTCAATATATTAAACACTATTTAAAAAAAACCTTTTTGGTCCTTGTACACCAAAGCCATGGGTAAAAACCAGTTTATTTATTTTTTTGTGATTTTCCTTCATTATTGCTTGGACGTTAAGTGAAATCTTGAATCAAAAGCGAACGGCGACCGCCTTCCTTGTCTCTATGGAGATACGTAGCCGAATAAATAAATTATCAAATCATCGTAGGTAAAAGCAGCAAAATAAATGTAGAAGGTCACTTCTACTTCTGCAGTTTTATAACATCTGGTTTCATGTGATGTTCCAATCATTATTATTAAAGGAATGGTTCTGCTGGGATGATGAAGTGTGCAATACTGCTTACATGACCTTACATATTCCCTTAGGTGAGTAGTGGTGCTCCATCAACAACAGCAATACCATATCCGTTCTGCTCAATGAAAAAAAAATAGAGGGACGGGTGCCTCGATTGACATGTACAGTAGAATAAATCTTCATTCAGACTTGCATCATTTGTAATCTCAACTGGAAGGAATTAGCGCATATTAGCAGTTTTTATATACGAATATTAGCATTTTCAGATAGACTTTTATTAGCTTGTTGGAGTTAGGTCTGCTTGTGCTATAAAATACAAGCGGTGAATCTGAATCGAATCGTTACACTATTTGCTCCATCTAAATATCATATCGCAGTCCTGATTTCAGGAATTTTTGCCGCAAAGTCTTTTTTTTTTTTTTTTTTACAGTTTGACTGCTTTTCGAAAACTTATGTCCACCGCACCTGTCACACGGTAGTATCGACTGCTAAGTCCAAAGTGATAAATCTATTCATCTGGATCCCTGCTGAATACGCTAATCAAGGCCCTGCACATTGTTCTTACTTCCTGAATAACATCAGAATGTATTACCATAATCAGAGCAGGTTTGTGATATTATGGCTTGTCCGTATTATTTGTAATGAGTGTTTATCAAGTTGGAATGATGTTCCCATTAGATGAAACGAACACCATGCCAGCGCGAGCCCTCCGTTTCTCTCCTCCTCGTTATTAGTCGAAACGTTACCGAACTGTTAAATAAGTGTTTCGCCGCAGGCTACAGCACAAGGTTCCCAGTCATGCAGGTTTCTTAAGCAAAGTTCAGGCTGTAATCGTCTTTTCGACTGATTCGACTTCCTCCCTACTCCTCTGCTCAGTGCTCTTTCATTTCTTTCTTTTTTTTTTTTTTTAAATGTATTATTTCTTCTTTTTTTTTTTTTTAAGAACAACACATTCATCCTTGTTAGCGCTGGAAGGCTCACCCATTCTCTCACCTTTATCAAGGACTGAAATAGAGACTCATCAAAGCGACACGCAGCCTCCACTTCCAACGACCTGGAAGTTTCAAAACTGTTCGACCAACGCCGCCATTATGTTCTTCCGGTCCAACAGGGTCTACCCACTCATCCCTCAGGGGCTGGGAGAGTTCAACACAACAAGAAAGTTGCAGCCAAGCTGTGGAAATGAACAAAATGAGAGGAAAGCGCGCCTCCCACTCCTCTGAGAACACTTCTGTCGGACGGACGCGGATCGAAAAAACAAAAAAATAAATAAATAAAAAAGGGAAGGAAGACGCGTTTGATTCTTGCGAGTGTGGAAATGTTTTGCGCTATTAGATAAAGCTTCGTGCTTTGACCTTTCCTCAACAAGGAGGCCACTTCTCCTAGCGAAGATCAATACTTCACCTCCTGCTCGTCGTTTAAACATAACTACTTTCTATTGGAGCTTGAAAGGGATTTTAGCCTCGATGTCGAAGGGCACGCCGTGCTCGAAAATCAAACCCGCAAAACATAGAAGCAGTGCTGAGTGCTTGTTTGTTCTTCTCTCTAGGTTTTTATCAATAAATTGTTGGCAAATTTTATTTCGAAGCTGACGGTTTGGGGCGCAGCGAGCCAGCCTGTGCAGGAATGCGGGTAAATTCGAACCTGTTGTAGCTTTCATTTTTACAATTTTTTCTTTTTTTTTTTTTTTTACACAGTACAGCAATTTGAGGAACAGATGTCGTTAAAGATGGAGATTTTTTTTTACTGCTAATGAGCAAGCCAGAGTTGACCGTATCAAGGGGGGGTGGACTCTGACTCCTCAACAGTAATACAACTCAAAAGAGCGTGTTCTCTTCTACCAGAATTATGATTTTCTCACTGCTATTTGCTGTAAATAAAAACCATCTGCGGGCTCAGGGCGTTTTTTACGATTTCAGCACCATTCGTGTTTACAAGCTCTAGTTGTGCACTTATCACCCATCTACAATATATTCTGTTTAGTTAATCTTCTGTAGAGTTAAATGTCTCTTGATCATGTAGTCAGCCTGGAAATTAGTGTCAAACCTTCAACACCCCTGCATCTCACACACTCAAATTATGGGACAACCTCACTGAGATATATATATATCTCTATCGCAGCATATATATATATATATATATATATATATATATATATATATATATATATATATATATATATATATATATGTATATATGAATATATATATATATATATATATATATATATATATTCAATATGGTACAACTAGTTCGCTTTCATGTCTTTGGTTCAGACAGACAGCAAATCATCAACTTAGTTATTGCCCTTTCACAAACAGGCCTTTATAGTGCAGACCAGACTTTTCTTTTCCTGTTCTGTCTTCAGGAAGTTACAGCTCTACCTCTGCCATGTTAATCTGTATTCTGTGTGACTCTCAGGACACGCCTCGGTCTCCATAGTGTTGCGATACGTCATATTCACGTAGCAGCAGCGGTGCCGATAGAACGCGCTCGAGAAACAGTTTAGCGAAGAGAAATCAATCTACATTTTAAATATTCATCAGAAATTATTGGTCACTTTGTAAAAAATAAATATATGTATATAAAAAAATAAAATAAAAAAATTCACTGATGCAAATATGTTAAAAACTATGCATTGCAATACAATTGCCAGCTTGTGGTGAAAAAAGTGATGCACACTTTTTTAAATCGGTGAATTTCACCACCCTTAATATATACACAATGTGTGTGTGCGTGTGTGTGTGCCTGCTTGCCTTAGTGTAGCAATCATCCTTCCTTGTATCTACTACATGTGGCCTTGTTTGCGGCCCAGTGCTGAATGTTGTCAAGAGTTGGAATAAGACATGAGCCTGTCCCCATCACGGTCTTAATCGCTAGATCATATATTTTAATGAGGCGTATAATAGCTTTTAACCCGTATCATTAGAGCCAGATACACTGTGGCCTGCTCTTTTGCCTTGCAAAAGGGGAAAACTGTTTCTTAATTACGCTGTGTGTCGGCCGGGTCACAGGCGCCGGTGTGTAACTGTCTCTGTGTGCCTGTGTTCCAGAATTATCTGGTCATTAAAATATTCACGAGGGATTTGCCCCTCAACCTTCAACACACACACACACACACACACACACACACACACACTAGCAAGCAGAGGCGCACAGTCTCTTCTCCCACCCCCTGTACCTATTAACACCCCATCTCTCTAACAAGCTCTGTTGTCGATCACGAGGCTCTTCCTGTTGAGGAAAAGGTCTAAACTAAATCGGAGAGAAAGAGAGAAAAAGATATATTCAGAGGGGGGAAGATATATAGTCACGAATGGAATCGAATTCCCCCCGTAGCTTTAATTAGAAACGCTGGTGCTAGCTTTGCTTGCATTCTCATTTATTTGTGGGGTATAACAATGAACAGTTTATTTGTTAAATGAAGATGTTCGTATTGATTTTAACTGGAAGCTGGTAAATCGAGCCTTTTTTATAGAACAACCAACATAATAGCAAAGAAAAACGATTATTATTAATATGAATCATGCTTGTTTTGGGTCAATATCATTTAAAGAAGAAGCACAGATGAAAGCAAGGCATGGTATGTGGGTGGGTAGACGGCAGTGGACATTGATGCCCACGTTAATCTGCACGAAAAATCTAATCATTTGACCTCCAAGCCCGACGACGCAAAAGCCAACGCCAAGTGGACTGCTGTTAAATATTTAGCACGCTCCCGTCATGAATACAAATGGGGCACAAATTGGAATCTACAGGCGGGTGACCCCGCGACTAAAGCCCGGGGTGCAAAGGGCCTCGCTTAGCTTTCAGCGATTTAATTACCGCAACTCCCAGCGCCATGTGAAGGACAAGCGGCGAAATGCAGCACCTGGTAAACGTCACTTTTCTCCGTCCGCCTCGTCACTGAGGGGCAAAAAGTTGCGTCGTCACAAATGATCCGATTAAACCCATGGCTGGATTTGTTTACAGATTATTCAGCACCGATCCCTGTCCGGCTCTCACTGCACTACAGTGCGATTAAATGACACACACACATACACAAGTCTATAACTGCCTACAGTGAATGGCCCCATGCTCTACCAGTCATCCGTGTCGACGTATTTGGTCATTGTCATGTTGAAATAGGAAAGGAAAGCATCCCCAACGATGTTTTATTTAAAAGAAATGTGCTCGTATTGATTTCCCATTTCGTTCCGGCAGCTGCGTCGTTAGCCATTAGTCTGCAGTTCACTGACAACACTCATCCGTAGGTTCATTTCCAGGCTTTTATTGTGTCATCATGTAGGCCGTTCTCATTCAAAGGCCTCGGCAGGTCATACGTCGCTCTGACTTATAAACCAAACGTGATGCTCCACGACTACACAGTCCTCATAGGCTTCTGCAGCGTTTTAGTTCGAACATTTCCAGAAACTACTTAAGTGATGCCGTCTGTGCAAAAGAAATATATATGCAATCGCCATCATCTTGTGAACCACGCAAGCAAAAGAGGTGAAATCGGTTTGAAAATCATGAGCGTCATCGGGGTAATGATTTGTTTTGTAGATGATCATAAGCGTCCTGATTCATGGTGATAAAATCGGCTAATTTTCACTCTCAAAATCGTTTACACTAATTAGTGTTAAAATCCATATTTTATGATTTACTAGGCTAGTTTTGTCCTTGCAAGGCCGCCACATTTCGTCCCTTTGTAACTCGGAATTACTGCGTCCCCTGTGCCTGTCCACCAACCCTCCCCACCCCCCCACACACACACTCAAGCGATTAGTTATGCCCGGGCTGTAAGCACTGAATCAGAGTTGGGGACCCAGGGGAAATAAATTTGGCGGAAAATCAGTGCGGGAAGATTTAATTATCACGCGGGGACCTTTTCCTGCTCCTGGCTTGCTGAACCCAGTAAAGGGGGGGTGGGGTGGGGGGATTGGGGTGAAAAACAAGCACATTGTGCTGCGACCAAATCCACACGGCGCTCGTCTTCTCCCCCCAATTTGTTCCCCATCACAGTGATAAGCCAAGCAATTACCTTTTTATTGATTTTTCATCACCGCAAATTTAAAGTTAAACCTCCGTCCTACCTTCTTTTAAAAGGACGTGCTGGGTACCGCCCACAGCACACACATTCTCCCGGTGTTTGATTTAAGTGAAAAGGAGAGCAACACATGGCATGTGTGACCTTAAGCGGGAGGGGCCAGAGTGTGCTACTTTGCGTTTAGTAGGTTGTCTTGGTATCTATGAAGGTCAGATAATGGGTTACTAGTAGACAAACTGATCGCATGATTGACAGCCGAGCCGTAATCCAGATTGGGATTATTTTATTGAGGTAGATCTATTTGTATCATATTGAATTGCAGAGCATCAGATTTTTTGCGCTGAATCGCATTGTGTTGAACGGATCTAAATCGTATCGGTGTTTTGATCCTCACAGCGCAGTGTATTCACCATGCAGTTACAGGTGAATCCCCCAAAATAACAGCACTGTCATTCACTAATATTGGCACCCTTGGTAAATATGAGCAAAGGAGACAGGTTTAAATTCACAAAAATACTCTCATAGATATCAAACACAACAAAACACTTAAATATATGTGTGGCAAAATTATTGCCACCCCTCTAATTCATATGTTTGAATAATATTCTCAATGATACAAAATTATTTTTTTTTACCGGGGTGACGAGGAACAGGACTTCCTTTTTTTTTTTTTTTTTTTTTAAACACACGTAGGTATCAAATATTTTCTCTTAACCAATGGATATGACAGAGGAATATAGCTGTGATATGCAGCAAAATGCCTGTAAGAAAAATGCAAAAGCATTGAACAATTGAAAAAAAAGAAATATTTATGCCCCGCACATATTAACTCATTTAGCTTTGTGCTGAACAAATGTGTGTGTTGTGTTTATAATCGTCTGATATCCACGAGAGCTATTTTTTGTAAATGTTTTGAACGAACGATTAAAAGGCTAAGCAATGAAGACATTTTTCCACAGCGTTCTTTGCTCTTATTTGTCATTTATGCTAGTATTAGTGTACTGTAGGCACATAGTCTCTGTTTTCTACACACACACAACACGTTATATCGCACATGCCTCGGGTTACTAACTGAAGTTTCACCATCCGACAGAAATTGTGCTCGGGGGGCTGCAGCGCTAGCATAAACGCCTATGTGAGAATGTGCGCAAGGCCGCCGGAGAGACTTTTTGTATTTATGGCCTGGGAACGAAAGGAGTTCCATAGGGCTCACGGTTATGAGGCATGTGTGGGTGGTGGGCTCATTCTCACCTCATCAAGAAGTGGCCGGTGGTCCTAAAAGTGCACACACACACTTGGGAAGGTGGGCAGCCTCTGTGATTGGGTATCACATTTGGGGCACATGGGGGTGAAGGGTCAGTCAGCGGGGAACCAAGTTGTGCACATGTTGAATGTCACTCAGCGAGTGGCCATAGCTATTGCACTTTTCACCTTTTTTTGGAGTAACCGCAGTGTCGGGTTTAGACCAAGCCGAAGGCATCCGTTTGAACCTTTGAGGAAACATTGAACCCAAACTTGTCTTTTTGGAGTCTATTCACACATTCCACAGTGTTTTGATAAAATCAGTGTTAATTACAAGTGTCTTCTACATCTTTATTTTTTTTTTTTGCTATGTAGACTTACACAGCTCTGACCTGTATACATACAAACATTGTATGGGTTCATGATGTGTCTTTGTTTTGATTATGGTGTTAATAAACTTTTCAGGCATATAGTTTTGGCCCTCAGATCATAAGAAAAGCCAAAAAATATATATATATTCTTGTTACGTTTGTTTAGGTTTTATTCTGTTTATGTACAAATAAATCATGAGCACTGACCGTGTGCGTCCGTTTCCCTGCACCCCGATGACCTCATTTTTATTTTAAAAGCTTACTCCAATTAAGTAATTAGTTGCTGCGGTGTTTCTCTAATTGCACAGTTATTTATGAAACAGCTACCGAGCAGAAAACCTGAGAGCTGTGCACTTTTTTTCCTCCTCATTCCTGTATTCGCTCGCTTTCCTTTTCCTTTCAGTCATCCCCTCTTTTTTTTTTTTTCTTTTTCATTTATTTTGTTAAGGAGCTTTAATGTATCTTTTATATGACATGTGACCGAGCAGGTCAGTAACATCCAGTCCACTTGCACAGAAGCACTATATTAGTTTAACTAGCAAATCTATTGGTCCGAGTGTACGTGCGCGAGTCTGGAGGTTCGGTCGATCTGCTGTTATTGCAGTTGCTTTGTTACCGAATATCAGTTAATATTGTTAATGTATTGCATTACAAGAGCAAGAGGAAGGTAAAAAGGTCTTTTCTGGACGTACGCCCACTTAAAGAGCGAGAAGCAAGTCGCAAGGCTATTAAGGGATCTTAGGGGGATTTACACACACACACACACACACACACACACACACACACACACACACACACACATGCAAACGACAGTACGAATCAGGACCGCTGTGCTGTGAAACATTGCAGGTACGCGAGGCCATCTATAGACACTCAGCCTGTACTTGCACAGCTGGACCTTATTAGCCGTGTCTCTCTCGTAGATAAAACCTTCATTTTCAGTGCCACCTCTGGCACACTGGACATATGGGCTCTTACTTATTGAAAAAAGGGTATTAAAAAAATCCAACAATGTTTCACTTGCATCATTTCTGACATTATTTTATAAAAAAATATATATTACTTTTTTTTACATTATTAAGGAATGCACATATACCTGTTCCACTCAATTGCCAACATTTATGCATTATTATTTTAGTAGCTGGCCCATCCACTGAAATCTTCTAGGGTTTATGTTGTAAAGTTTTTTTAGTGTAAAGTTTTTTTCCACCCAACATTTATTATAACTCAGCAATATGCAGCACGCACCAGTTTGGCCCCAGTGCCGTAGTCATTTTTCATTTTATTTTTAAATTTCAGTTCCTTGTCCAATAAACATTTCTACTCATTCCCTTCTTCCATGTGATAAAACGTGTCAGACAATAAAGTCCGGTCTATTAAAGTGATGTTGAGCTGATGCGTTATGTTACAGACTCCAGAATCAAATAAAAGGCAATTGTTAAAAAAAAAAAAAAGATTGTCAATAAGTTGTAATTATATTGACAATCTATTATATATTATAAATATCATATATAATATTTAATTATTATTATTTAAATTGGGAAAAGTCGTATGTGGGGTGGTGGTTTTTCTTTTTCCATTAAAAAAGTAGCAGAGGTCACGAAGTCTGCAAATCTTTGAAGACTACATTCATCTCCATCAGGTCTGTGAAACTATTAGAGACGGGTTTTTTTTATTATTATTGAACGCTTCCTGCTATTCGCATATTTGCCTACTGACCTGAATTAAACAGGTTTAATCCAAAACTCAGTAATTCAAATATTTATATAATGTTAACTTGGACCAAAAATGGAAGGATCATAGATAGAAAGCTATATGGATCTAATAAATAAATACAATAGAATTTTACACTTTCAAGTAATGTTCATGAGCATTATTTATTTATTTTTTCCTATTCTTTTGACTGGATCTGTAGCATTTACACTATATGGACAAAAGCATTGGGACACCTGCATTTTTCAGCTATTTGTGGTTCTTCCCCAAACTGTTACCACAAAGTTGGAAGGACTGTGAACAAAGCCAGCTCCATGAAGATATGGTTTACATGGTTTGGAGTGGAAGATCTTTATTGGGCTGCTATAGAGCTCCAAAATCTAGTGGAATATCTTTCCAAAAAAATGCAATGGTCAGGTGTCCACAAACTTTTGCAGAAATGCGAGAAACCCATGAAACTTGATTTTATGGATTCTTCAGTCAAAGGTATTTTAAGGTAAATTAAGTGCCAATTCTTGACTGGATGATTTTTGTTGGATGAAGTGCATCTAATTGCATGCAAACGCACCACAGATGCAGCGTATAGTGCAAATATTGTTATTGATTTATTTTTACTTCATTTCCACCATCCTAATCAGAGTGTCAAGTCAGCGTGTTCATCTGCAACGCCTGCTTTGGGTCATGAACCCGCAAGCGTCATTTTGCTTCGAACAATAAGGAACTGTAGATGAAAGCAATCCTGCGCCGGATCGCTTGCACGCGCTCGCACATTGAAGTTCACCTCCGTGGACACCAGCACGCGTACAAACAATGTGCATCACTCGTATCACCGTGCTCAGCTTTTACTCTCTGGGGACGCGGGTGACATCTGGCACGAGCTGCCACTGTGTCCTCGTATGTGACCCTACGCTAAAGAGGGGGGGTTTCTACATCATTGCACACACCAAATCAGGACCGCTAATGAGTTACGTCAGCTGTGTGCGAGACTGTGTGTGCTTTTTTGTGTGTGTCATGGTTTTGTCGCTCAGGCTCACGCCATCACATGCATTCCTCGCGTTTTCTCTCTCGCGCGCTCTCTTTCGCGCTCTCTCTATTGAGATCTCATTTGTCAAGGCCGCCAGCAGTAGGGTATTAGTTATGCAAATATTGACGTGCCGCCTTGGCCTGGTAGCTATCAATTGAAATCAGCAAATCGATGGCCCTAATAGCTGCTCATTACGCACTTGATGCATTTTCAGGGATAACATCGGAAGCTGCCAGCTCGCCTAATCAATGCAGTCAAAAACTATTACCTTCCTCCCAGTCAGACACCTTTTTTATTCGCTCTGCATTGTTTAAATAGGTTTACCTTCGAACAAGACCGTTAGCCTAAATTACACTATATGGACAAAGGTTTCCGGACAAATAGATATAATAATATGTGAACAATCAATTCCACATTCAGTCCCCCTTTGTTAATGATAACATCTTCCCTCATGGGCAGATGTTCCACTTTATTTTTTTAGGAACAAGGGCAGTTATTAATGTAGGGTGATGAGGCCTAGGGTCCAGTCAGCATTCAAATTCATCCCATAGGTGTTCAATAGAGTTCTGCTGTAGCAGGCCACTTAAGATCTTCCTGTCCAACCCATGTTGACCGTATCTTCATGAAGCTGGCTGTGTTCACAGGGGCCTTTTTAATGCTGGAGCAGATTTGGGGCTCCTAGCTAAAGTAAAGGGTGAATTGAATTCTATTGCCTCCAGAGACATCCAAAAGTATTGTGTGCTTCCAAGTTTGTGGGAACAGTTCAGGGAAGAACCACATTTGGCAGAAAAGGTCAGGCGTCCTAATACATTTGTCTGTATAGTGTACATTTATGGCATTTGGCAGACACCCTTATCCAGAGCTGCTTACAGTTATCTCAGTTATACAGCTGAGCAATTAAGGGTTAAGGGCCGTGCTCAAGGGTCCATCAGTGGCAGCTTAGTGGTGCTGGGATTTGAACCCATGACCTAACAATCAGAGGGCCAACATCTTATCCTAGGGTCTTAATTCTATCATTTATGTTGTATAAAGTTATTTTTTTTCTGTATACTAGAAATATTCAATAAAATAGATTTTTAGCATAATCGGTTAAAGCGTAAAAAGATCTAATCCGATGAAAAAAAAAAAAGCCGAAAAAAGAAGTTCTGCATTATTCTATCTCTAGCACCGTGCACATAATGCGAAGATCACATCCAAACTTCATTTCACTTCTGAGTTCTGCCTGCAGGCCTGATGCTGGAATCAAGGCCTGCTGCTTTCTTCCTCCCGACTCCAATTCCCCAAAGTCTACACATACACACACTCTCTCTCTCTCCATCAGGAGTGGACACAGTCTTTATTTAGACTCTAGATTGGAACAGATAAATAAGACGGGTGCTAATGGGAGAAGTCGAGCTCTGGGTGGGTGTCGGGGGCTCGCCGGGATAAATCATTAGATGGAAGGTTATTGGAAATGCAGCGGGATAAAAGAGCGAAGAAGCCAGTAATTGCCTTAAAGCTCAGACTACAAAGCCTCACTCGGGCTTTTACAAGGCCAGCCGGCAACAAAAGAGCCGTAATTTATGAGCTCAGCGTAAAAGAATAGCATAATTGCATTAAAAATTAATGCTAATGAGGCCCAAAATGGGGAAGGTGGTTGTTATGAAAGTTTGTATTCATCTTCTCCGGGTTGAATGATGGGCCGGTGGCTTGATTAATGGCTTAATTTCTATCAATTAGCAGGCAAAAAGATTCTCCACAGAGACAGGAGGGGCTCAATTGAGCATTGGATTACATGTCTCGGCCTGAGAGAGAGAGAGAGAGAGGGCAGGAAACTCTGCCACTTTTCTGTGTGTGTTGGTGTCGGTGTTTGTGTGCGATTCTGTTTAGAAATCCAGGTTTGAGAAGCAACATGCAGGTCCAAGAGGTTGAGTACAGCTTCTTCAACATCCACTGTCTTATTACTGTGTTTGTGTGTTTACTTAGAGTGCTTTTTTTTTTTCCCCCACCGCTCGCTTTCATCCTCAGGAGCGATGCCATCATTAAGCCTCGTTTTACTGCCTTTCTCGCCGCCTAATTGAAGTTCACGACATTCTAAAGCCCTTTTGAATTTACAGCCATTTGTAACCGACCGCCTGATGACGGCCACTTTATTTATTTATTTGACGTATTTATTTCTCAGCCACCGCGAGATCCGGCGTAATTGAGTTTTTTTGCGGCGTTAACGCAATCAATTACCAGAATTAATCAGGCACCGCGAAACAGTCATTTCTTTTTCTTCGCTTTTCCAATTCGCACTGACGTTCGTTTACATTTCAGGCGTTTTTCCCCGTACATGTATCGAACCAAGGTGAATGGTTTGTTTGAATATATAGATTTAGGTCACGTAACGACGTGGCAAAGAGAGACGTCGAGAAGAAATGGAAAAGCAGTACAGCGTGTGAATGTGTCCTGGGATGAACATATTTTCTTCCCCCCTCTCTCTCTCTCTCTCCATCCAAATTCCAAGTAAACACTGTGAAATATCAATATTTTATCATCCTCTGAATGATGAAACCCCTCATAGATGGAAGTAGCTCAAAGGATTTACAGCAGCGACTTAAACGTGTGGGTTTTCAGAGCAGCGTCTTCCAAATGAAAGCCGGAGAAGTTAACAAACACAGATAGCCGGAGCGTAATCGATTTGGTTTAACTGGAAACCGGGGTTTTTTTTAATCTCCAGTCGTGTCAGGCTTCCGTTTTCTGAAATTCCGACACACTCGACGCGGCTCGCTGTAGTGTACAGCGCTCTGGTCGGGTTGACGCTTTGGGATCGGGTATGAGAAGGAGCTAGCGAAGGCGACTGTTTCGTTTCGTTTGGTGTCTTTTATTATTAGTGGGTGTGAATGAGAGTCCATATCTCGGAATTTTCCCGGAAAGTTTGCATTGGGATTTTGTCCTTAAGATTAACATTAGATTACGATTTGATTAGATTAAAGATTCTTATTAAAAACAAATCTTTTTTTATTTTTTATTTTTAACCCATTTCAAGAAAAAAATTTTTATTCACTAATCAAATGCATGCTGCTCTTTAATGAACTTTATCTGAGCATCGAATTAGCAAATAAACACACAAATCCCTACATAATGAACTTTTTTTATTAAAAATATTACAGGATTGTACCTTACAACATGGCTAAAAGAAATAGTAATAACTAGTGAGATTGATTATCTTCTTGTCATCATCTTCAGGAAGATTTAGAGAATGCAACCTCTTGTTGAACTTCCTTTTACAGGAACGAACGCGTTCAGGTAACGAGGTTCGGCGAGATGTTGTATGACTCTAATTTATTAAATGAGTCATGAAAAGGTATTTGAAGCAAAAAAGGGATTCTGGTGATGTTTTTAAGTGTTAGAGCGAATCGGGATGGGAAAAATGCTGTAGGGGTTTTATTATCGTTTAATTTAGGGTTTGTTTTTTAAAAACTATACGCATATATTTTGTGGTGTTGTATTTACATACATTTCATGTAATCCTGAAATCAACAAGATCTAAAATGACACCATAATCACCCTTATTATCACTTACATGTTCCAGTCTGAAAAGTGCAGATTGGAAACACTTGTAGGAACTTGAGGACGCAGAAGACAAGCACGAAGCGTTGCTCTGTTCAACACTGCCCTCTGGTGGTCACTCGTCTCCAAGCTTATGGCGAAGACCAGAACAGCGCCATCATTTCCTGATTGTGGATTCTTTATTGGGAAGGTCGGCCGAGTTTGCCTGCAGCTTTCTCTTTCTCTTTCTGTCTATGAGAAAGAGTCTTAAAGCCTACAATAATTTATTGATTGCGATGTCTCGCTGGACTATTTGGCCCTGTTTTGCCCTCAGCTGCTTTAATTATTCACGCTGGTTTTTAACATTTTATACGTGCCTAGAAGCATGTCCAAAACCCAAAGTGGTGTTCCACACTGGAAATGGAATTCACAGAACTGGGGGATATGGTTTAAAGAAGGGGGCTTGCATAAGGATAGGGAAATACAGTGTGTCAGTCTCATCATTTTTAATTTTTTTTCCCATTTATTCTGTTTTCTTCAGTACCGCTATGTCAATTGTCCCGTTCGCTTATATTTCGCACCGAGGTAACGTGGTGACGATGGACTCAACACTCGAAATGAATGTCTTGGATAATGTGTCAATATTAAATATCAACTTTGACCTGGCTTTTGCGCTGACGGCGGCTTGGCAGTGGACTTTCTCCGGCGGCGCTATCGATTCCCCGCTGTCTGCGTCTCGTCCCGGGCCCCTCACCCCCTCTCACCGAGTCCATTATTTTTGATTTTCCTATGAAATACATATCTTTCCCTACTGACATCTGACAAACAGCATATGGAAGTCATTTTATCTACCAATAATGTGTTTGTCAAAAAGCATGAGGCTTTTATAGAATCCCGGGCCGAGGATTGGTTGTCACCGAGGCGCACAGGCTCGGTGTGTGTTTCTTTGTGTTGGTGTATCAGTTATTAAGACACTCTATACACACACACACACACACAGTTGGGATTAATATCAGGGGTGATTGAGGGGCATTGGGCACCGGACTGCTGTCATGTGAAGGACAGGCTGCTGGAGGATATTGTGGCCTTTTCATTTTCTTTTTTTCCTTTTTCTATTTATTTTTTTATTTTTTTTAACTCTGTCCTTCTAGACTCTTGGAGTAATGAGCAATGTTATTGGGACATTTCTCTCTCCACTCTCATTTTCCCTTACATACAGTAGATTTAGCAGTGCACATTGGTATGTGAGTGTTTGGCGTTTACATCTGTGTAGGTTTGCATATATTTCAGGGCTTTTTTATTTTTGGTTTCTGAGCACTGCTTATAATTTCAAGCAAATAAATACAGAAGCGTTCTCGAAGCGTTTTAATATGTTAGTGCTGAATTCAACAGCCTCTCAATTTCAACCTCAAGAATCGAAAAGAACATTTTAGGAAAAATCTTTTTTATTATTATTATTCACATTTCTTTGCTTGCGTATAGTTGCTCGGTTTGTCAAAGTGTATATTTTTGAGTGTATATATATATAAAAATAATTCTTCTTACAGTATTCTAATGTATGCCTATTAACAATTACGTTACTTAAGAGAAATCTCAGAAGAAACGCATACCAAGTATTAATTTTGTACATTATGGGCCATGCTATTTTTTTGTTTGTTTTGTTTTGTTTTTTGTTTTTTTTTTGTCATGGAAGAATTGCAGATCATTTGAAGTTATTACCCACGTCATGTAAATACACCTAATACAGCTTCTTAGGTCTTCTTTGGGATCTGTGAAGCAACAAGCACAATAAGATAAGACACAAATCGAAAGCAGGCTGGATGTACAGTTACGACTGATGTAGAGTGAATTAAAACACATATAATGGGAATGGGAACCAGTTTAAGCCAGCAAACCATTTGTGTAGTCATATGCGTATGTAAAAGTATGCATTAGTTTGTTTATATATATATATATATATATATATATATATATATATATATATATATATATATATATATATATATATAATCTATGTCAGGTTTCCCATTTTCGAATTTGAGGTCAGTTTGTCACTCTTTAATCTGTAAATGATTTTTTCAGGTCTAGAATTTTTGCTTTTTCTGGTAGATTTGAATCAGTAAAATCTGTTCTGCAATTTTACCTTTAAGATTTCACATGAACACATCAGTAACAGCTTCTAAATTACTATACATTTTATTTATATATATATATATATATATATATATATATATATATATATATATATATATATATATATATATATAAAATGTATAGTAATTTAGAAGCTGTTACTGATGTGTTCATGTGAAATCTTGAAATATATATAAGTATTGGGACACCCGACTTTTCCAGCCTATGTGGTTCTTCTCTAAACTTTTACCTCAAAGTCGGAGGCACATAATTGTATGGAATGTCTTTGGAAGCGGTAGCATTACATTTTCCGTCTACTCGGACAAAATCAGTTTGACGATATGTCAAAGAGATGAAAGGGAAGCTCTTGAGTGGCCTACTACAGAGCTCTGAACTCAACCCTATTGAACACCTTTGGGACGAATTGAACGCCTACTGCACCCCAGGCCTCCTCACCGTCATCACTATCATTACCATCATTACCATTACGCCGTCGGGTCCGAATGCACAAATCTCCACAAACACACTCCAAAATGTCGTGTCACATCTTTACAGTAGAGTGGAGGTTATTATTACAGCAAATGGGGAATGAGTTGAGAAAAACACGTACTAGTTTTAAAGTCAGGTGTCCAACAAATGTTCATCTAGTTGCACGTGTCACTATAGTTTTGGTCCCAGAACTTAGTCATATATACAGGACATTGTTACAGTTGAGATTAAACCTGATTTAACTGTCTGGTGTTTTAAAAAAAAAAAATTCTAGAAAATATCAGGGACAAAAAAAATAAATAACTAAACACGAAATGATGAAATGCAGTTGCCCGACTGTATTCAAAGCAAAGCACGTTTCATCATTCGTAGTTTATTAGAACTCATTGTGTAGTGCCATTTTCTCAAATCTGCTGTCAGGAGCAGTACAAATTTTTAACCGGAATTAATATTTCACCGTATCGACATCCTAATATTTCACGCAAT
Source organism: Silurus meridionalis (assembly GCF_014805685.1). Classification (NCBI taxonomy): domain Eukaryota; kingdom Metazoa; phylum Chordata; class Actinopteri; order Siluriformes; family Siluridae; genus Silurus; species Silurus meridionalis. The sequence goes on from NC_060903.1 coordinate 14,350,108, forward strand.
GCACCTTGAGAGGAACGTGACAGCGCAAATAAGTGCATTCCACACTTGAGTTTAGTGTTGTTCATTCTGACAATCATCAATCATCAGTACCGAATGGAAATGCGTGTTGCTAGTCAGATTATAGGAGTGTTGTGCAGGCAGTGTTTATAACAGTTAGTTTCTTCAGCACTAACACGACCGCCGTCACTGCTGCTGCTGGTGTTTAGCATGTAAAAAAAAAAAAAGCGCAAATATTCATTTATTCATTAAACAAGCAGAGCAGGAAGATGTGTTGTGACAGTCGTAGTTAATGTGTGGAATAAATACGTCTCATTAACATGCCAGCGAGGATGTACATGCATGAAATGAGCAGTCGGCGTGTGTGCAGCTAAAGAGATCACGCTGAGAATATTTGCGCTTCTTTACATCATTTTATCTGACGACGGGATTAAAGTAGGTACAGTAGATATGTAAAAACTGTAGCCTGGAGCAAAGCAAAGCACGGATACAAACCGCTGTCCTATGGATGAATGGAGAGATGTATATAATGAATTGATTGGAAAGGTCTGCTGGCAGATTATAGGAAATTAAATGATTGTTCTTTTGCATAACTTTCGAGGTTTTTTTTATACATAACCCAAAAAAAAAGCAGATTTAAACTTTGAGTTATTCTGAGTTTTCTTTTCTTTTTTGTGTTTTATTGGTAATATGTTTCCAGTGTAGGAAAACATGCAACGAGTTGACCTTTATCAAATTGTCCCCAGTGCCCTACCCCGCCCCCATGGCCTTGTTAGTTTGACCTCCCCTTTACCCTCATGTCTTTCTCTGTTTTTTTTTTTTCCCCCACTTTTCCAGAAGAGGTCTCTCTCGCCGAGCAGGTGAGGAGGATAAAGGAGATCGAGGCCATCGAGAGCGACTCTTTTGTTCCTCAGGCTTTCAAATCATCCCGGGACGCCGCCAAGGTGCGCTCTTCTCCCCCTCCTTCTCCACACTGTATTCCCCCCCCCCCTTCTTCCCTGACTCTTTCTCTCGCATTTCATTAGCCTCACATCTCCTTCCTTCATCGGCGTGATTAGATTTGCCACTCGCCCGGCCCATATTCAGTCTGCGGACAAACGGAATCATTCCCATTCAGTGCCATTTGAGCTCGCTTTGCACACAATACACAATACGGGGACTGAAAAAAAGCGCCTCTCTCTCTCTCTCTCTCTCTGTTTCTCTCTCGCTCCCTGAAGTGTCCAAGGCGTTCCCACAGAAATCTCCACTGAACTCGCATACAACCTCAGCCTCACGGTCACATTCCCAATTAGATTAGAGACCAAACGCTCGCCGATCTTTACTGCCCAAGACAAAAAAAAAAGGAAAAAAAAAAAAGTGGACAGGTGAAATGGGACAGAGTGATAGATTACAGCAGGACAGAGAGCTGATCTGTATATTTCTCCAAAAGGATACGTGGAACGACTGTTGCATCAGGGAAATACACGAGTTCAGTAGTAGTGGGTAGTGAGTGCAATAGTAGTCGTAGTTCAAGGACCTTTTCAGCACACCAACTCCCCCTCCCCTCACCCTCACCCTTCATAAAGCTTTGCAGTACATGAGCAGGGGTGTGTGTGTGTGTGTGTGTGTGTGTGGAGGAAAAGCCATTCAGTGGTCTCGTGCCTCACGTGCACAAGTGTGAACAGGTGAATGAACTTTTCCTCCTGTCGAGTTCTCACTGTGCAGACAGTGCCATCATGTGGCCAAATATCAACACATACTGCAGTTTTATATTTAATTGGATTATTATAGATAAAAAAAAAAGTCTATGTATTTAACTGGGAAAAAATACCACATTCTACAAAATGATAATAATAATAATGTATTATCCAAGAAAACAAAAAAAGCAGGATGAATTGACATGATTTCTCCCATTCATGCAGTTACACAGTACTTGAAGTAGGCTATTAATGCCGTCTTATGTGTTTTTTCACAATGTGTATGTATATATTCCACTCGCAAAATTAGGATACAATTATATTTAAATCTGTTTGCAGGTAATTGAATCTGCAGAAATCCAGGAGGCGGAGTCTGGTGACATTTCCACCGTGAGAGAGGATGTCATCTCTCTACCCACTGCCATCAAGTACAGTAACAGCGACACACTTGCTCACCCCAGTGTAAGTGTTTAGCTTTAGGTTCTCTGCGTGCTTTTGGTTTTTCTGTGATTGTATTTTTTATTACTTTTTTTTATGTTTTATGTATTCAAAATTCACTCATTGATATTTTTTTCATTATTGTTATTATTCATGCAATAGAATAGTCTGTCCTATTTAAGGCTCCACTTTCTGACAGGTTTTATTCAGCCTGTAATATTGGCAGACAGAATTTCCTGTGAAAGCTCTCTCCATCTCAGCGGCAGTGCCGCAAACTTGGTTATTCGTGACGGATGCAGATGAGCCTCACGCAGCCTGATCTATGCGAGCAATATGCCCGAGGCGCGCGAGCCCCCCATCGCCAGTAATGATTCAATCATTTAGCCCGCCGCTGCTTACTGTATCTACTGTAATTTCAAGTAATTTTAGCAGAGCACAGAGGCCGTGTTGGTGTGTGTGTCCTACACGCAGATAACACACGAGGGAACCGCGCAACATGCATCCAGAGAGCATTAGCAGAAGCGTTTGTGTGTGTTTGTGTGCGCATGTGTGTGTGTGTTTGTATGGCTCGTGTGACAAAGTAGAGGCCCTACAGCGAATGCTACAGGCAAAACCTTAACTCGACATAAATGATACACTTATCTCCACTCCCGGAGCCGCCACACACAAACACACACACACACACACACACACACACACACACACACACACACACACACACACAGAGTGTGGGATGGAAGCGATCATTCTTTCCTATCCGCAGATTTGATTTCACGCCTTTCGTGTTGTTTGGATGAAAGTAAAGACTGATGAGCGCCGGGGAAGAGTCTCCAACTTCCAAACTTAAGGAACTCATAAGCCCAACTAATGCGGGAATCACTCAAATCCTGCTTTCACGCTGACACCCAAATCACTGTTATGCATTACGCTGTCATATGCGCTTAGGATACGGTAGCATTTACTGTCGCTCTCCCTCCCCTCTTCGGAAATCGAATCAAGCCAGCGAGCGCCTTATATGAAGCAAACTCGGGTAATTAGAGACAGAGACTGGCGTGCGTAAACAATATAAAAGAGTTGTTATAATGGGTTACATAGACTTCTGATCTGCGATGTCTGCCATTAGTAGATCTCGGCCAAATACGTAAAGTGGATTAAGGCTGTAAGTAGATTACCAAGTGATGCCAGTGTTAGGGAGAGTACTTGTAGCGAATTTTAAAATTACATTCCGCTGCCGTTCTTTGAATATGAAAAGACATCTGAACACAAGCCAAGCCCAGTGAACAGGATTAATGAACAGAGTGTGCACATATATATATATATAAATCAGTTTAAACGCCAATGCTACATATAGTAGGCTAGTGGAACCTAATAAGCAAGCCAAGATTATTAGTTAAATCCGTATATCTATCTTATTTGTTCTAATTCCATGTTCAGTAGTCATCTGTTATTTTCTCTTTGCATTACCCGTTTCCCCCCGCTTCACTTTTCTTTTCTTTTATCCTTCTTACAGATACTGTCTAAGCAGTTAAGGCTTATAAACCCAGTAGAGAGCACAAAAGTCCTGGGGTACAAACTCGCATCTCTCCGATTTAATCGCCACGTGTGAATGTACATAATGTTTCCCCTTTCTTCGGCTTTCTGACTTTTCTTCTGCAAATGTGTCATTGCAAAGAATTACATCATGTGCTACATATACTGATAGTTCTGAAGAAAAAAAAAGGATCATGTAATAATAACAGTAGAACAGCATGGTGGTGCAGCAGGAAACTTTGCTGCCTAACAGCTCCGGGTTTGATCCTGAACCCTGAACATGCTATTTCCGTATCTGCATGTGTTTCCTCTCACCTTCCAAAAAACCATGTCAGTAGTTGGACTATAAATTGCCCCAAGGTATGAATTTGTGTTTGCTCGTATGTGTGAATGCTGCCCTCTGCTGGACTGTTATTGCATCCAGGGTGTACTCCTCATACTGAACAGTTTTATCCTGGATTTCCTGGGTTTCAAATGAGATAAAACTATTCTATTTCTATTGACATCAGGCAGGAGTACAACCACAATATATCTGCTCAATCATCTTTAAACATTGACACTGAGGTAATGTAAGCCTCTATGTGTGCATGTGAGTGAAAACATTTATTAAAGTGAATTTATAGATTGATGAGCTTTGAATCAAACATATGGGAGTTTCTGGTACAGTTGTGGTGGTTTATGTTTTTAAAAATTGGAGTTCATCGACTGCATTAATAATTATAGACGTTAATTAGTCTTGCTTAGTGTTTTATATACCGAGTTTAATCCATTTTGTCTATCACTCATGAAGCACGCAGATGAGGTAAAGCGCGGAAATTCTGAATGTTTGGGCCAGGTGTGGCATCTCGAGACTTGTATAAAGTCATATCAAAGAACTATGATGTGTCTGAAGTTACAGTGACATCTGCTGGTCAGCCTGTAATATTCAGCATGCCAAAATTTCCACCAAACTGCTGGGATCATAATCTCACTCTCTCTCTCTCTCTCTCTCTCTCTCTCTCTCTCTCTCTCTCTCTCTCTCTCTCTCTCTCAGTTATTCATAGATAAAGAGGAGGCGGAGAAGTTGTGGCTGAATCGACTCCTGTCACTGCGCCAGGAGAGGCTCATGGGAAGTCCTGTGGCCTGAACTTGACTCTGCATAATCTGAAGATCAGCTCCTTAAATATGAATTTCTTTTAATCAGGGTACAGTTTATTAATAAAGGCTGTTGACTGGTTTTTATTCAGGAAAATGGTAAACTTAGTGATTTTTTTTATACCATTAAGGATTATGTTAATACAATTACTTTTTGTTAATAAATTAAATGAGTTTCCTTTTGTTAGGTTCGATCTGAGTTCAGCATTAACTCTGGAGTCAGTTGGCAAATCGAGGGGGGGGAATCTCATGATCATATGAGACATCAAACTCCATTTGCTTTCTTTATGCAATGCCGGAAGTGTGATGGCAGCATAGAGATCTGATATAATGCTGTTAATTTAGCGACACGCAGTACGATGTCATCTCATAGACATTTTCAACCCACCAAAAAAATCAGATTAAATGGTAGTTTTGACCAAAATGAAAGAAAATGTTTAAACCTGTCAGCATGACTTTTAATTGGCCGCACAAAGTGAGCACATTTCTAGTCAGAAGAAAAAACTTTTTACATTTTGCAAAACATTGTTTATACAAGCAAAACAATACATCCACCTAGATATGTCTGTTTTTTTTTTGCTTTATATTTGTTTTCAAAATAAAATAAAAAAACTTTTATGGTCTGATTTTTTGTTTCCTCTTCACTCATGTTAAAATGTTAATCAGACCTCATCATGGTGAAAGCCACTGACCTCAGTAAGCCTTTGTGTGTAATTGTGGTGGACTGTCAGGGCCAGCAAGGCTTTCTCTGCTGGTCTAAACTCTATCAGAATCGCTGATTTATGTTTTCAATATATTTTTGTCCATAAATACTTTCTTTCGGTTTCTCTTATTAGGGGTCGCCACAGCGGATCATTCATATTCGTGATCTGCTTGTTCGATTTGGCACGTTTGTACGCTGGATGCCCTTCCTTACACGACTCTCCCCATTTATCCGGGCTTGGGACCGGTACTAAGAGTGCACTGGCTTGTGCAACCCTAATGGCTGGGTTTGGTTTCCTGACCAGGAATCGAACCCGGGCCGCGGCGGTGAGAGCGCCGAATCCTAACCACTAGACCACTCTTAATTTTATAGTCTCTCTCTCGGGTCTGCCGCTGCAACATCGAGTGAAAGTTTTGGTTAGAGTTTCTATCAAATCAGATTTTAGCCTTAACTTCCTGTATTGCTGTACAGCCAGAAGAAATTCGCACTAGGGAGCGTACCAGTCAGACTAGCAAACTGCACAGACTGAAATATATATGTATCCATTTAATAGCTGTTTTTTCATTCCACAATGGCTGGCGTAAGTAAAGGTCGGCCCAAGCAGTTCAAAACAGTTTTTAAGCTCTTTAATTAACCGTTTGTCTTTTTCTTTCGGCTTCTCCCATCAGGGGTCGCCACAGCGGATCATCCGTCTCCATACCCCCCTGTCCTCTACATCTGCCTCTTTCAAACCAACCACCTACATGTCCTTCCTCACTACATCCATAAACCTCCTCCTTGGCCTTCCTCTTTATCTCCACCTATATACCCCATGTCCCTCCTCTGCACATGTCCAAACCATCTCAATCGGGCCTCCCTCACCTTGTCTCCAAAATGTTCTACATGCGCTGTCCCTCTAATAAACTCATTTCTAATCCTGTCCATCCTCGCTACCTCTGCTACTTTCAGCTCCACCTCCTGTCTTTTACTCAATGTCACCGTCTCTAAACCATACAACACCGCAGGTTTTACCAAAGTCCTGTAAACTTTTCCTTTCACTCTTGCAGATACTCTTCTATCACAAATCACTTCTGTCACTCTTCTCCACCCACTTCACCCTGCCTGCACTCTTTTCTTCACTTCTCTAACACACTCTCCATTACTTTGCACTGTTGACCCCAGGTACCTGAACTCGTCCAGCTTCTCCACTTCTTCTCCCTGCAACTGCACTACTCCACTGCCCTCCCTCTCATTCACACACATATGTACTCTGTCTTACTCTTATTGACTTTCATTCCCCTTCTCTCCAGCGCGTACCTCCACCTCTCTCCAGGCTCTTTTCAACCTGCTCCCTACTCTCACCACAAATCACAATATCATCTGCAAACATCATGGTCCACGGAGGCTCCTGTCTGACCTCGTCCGTAAACCTGTCCATCACCACTGCAAACAGGAAAGGGCTCAGAGCTGATCCTTGATGCAGTCCAACCTCCACCTTGAACCAGTCTGTTGTTCCTACTGCACACTTCACTGCTGTCACACTGTCCTCATACATGTCCTGCACCACCCTCGCATCCTTCTGACACACCAGACTTCCTCATACAGTACTACAACTCGTCTCTTGGCACCCTCTCGTATGCTTTATCTAAATCTACAAACACGCAATGCAACTCCTTCTGACCTTATCTATACTTTTCCATCAACATCCTCAAAGCAAATATTGCGTCTCAAGTGCTGTTCCTCGGCATGAAACCATACTGTTGCTCACAAATGTTCACCTCTTCTCTCAGCCTGGCTTCCACTACTTTTCCCCATAACTTCATGGTGTGACTGATCAACTTTATTCCCCTGTAGTTACTGCAGGTCTGCACATCTCCCTTATTCTTAAAAACCGGTACCAGCACACTCCTTCTCCATTCCTCAGGCAAATTTTGTTGAACAATACTGTTAAAAACTCTACTGCCATTTCTCCTAAACATCTCCACGCTTCTACCTGTATATCATCTGGTCCAACCTACTTTCCACTTTTCATCCTCTTAATCGCTACCTCCTTACTAATCCTATTCACTTTATTCTACAACATCTCCACATCATCCAACCTTCTCATTTTCCTGCCTATTTTTCTTATCACTCTGTCGATCACAATCATGTTTTGCCAGCCTCTTTCTCCTTATGCTTTCCTTATGCATCTCTTTGTCTTCCTTTCTATTTCCAGATGTCACACCAAGTACCTTTCTAGCGGTCTCTTTTATCACTTCTGCAGTAATTGCCCAATCATCTAGCACCTCTTCACCACCACTAAGCCTCTGTCTAACCTCTTCCCTGAACCTCACACTACAGTCTTCCTCCTTCAGTTTCCACCATCTTATTCTTCTTTCAGTCCTCACTCTCCTCCTCTGCTTCTTCACCTCCAATGTCATCCTACAGACCACATCCGATGCTGTCTAGCTACACTGTCCCCTGCCAAAACCTTACAGTCTTCAATCTCTTTCAGGTTGCCTCTTCTACATAGAACATAGTCCACCTGTGTGCACCTTCCTCCACTCTTATACGTCACCCTATGCTCATCCTTCTTAAAATAAGTGTTCACCACTGCCATTTCCATCCTTTTAGCAAAATCTACCACCATCTGCCCTTCTACATTCCTCTCCTTAAGGCCATACCTACCCATCACCTCCTCATCTCTGTTCCCTTCAGCTACATGCCCATTAAAGTCTGCCCCAATCACTAATTGTTCATTCGTAGGTACACCTTCTACCACTTCATCTAACTCACCCCAGATATTTTCTTTCTCCTCCATTTTACAGCCCACTTGTGGACCATAGACCCTGATGATATTTATCATCACCCCTTTAACTTCCAGCTTCATGTTCATAACCCTATCAGAAATGCTCTTCACCTCCACTACACTTTTACTATACTCTTCCTTCTACTTTTATGAACCGTTTGTACTTTTGTATTTTCTGTCCTGTAGAAATTGCGCAAAAACACACAATTTGCCCTGATTTTGAATCCCCAGGAAAACCGTAAAGCACGAAAAATTCAAGGGATTTTATGATGATAATATCGAAGCTTCTGTTAAAGATGACTTATACGGACGGTGCAGTTGTGGCTGCAGTGAAAGGAGACTTGTTGAATTGTGTTCATTGGGTTTCTTGCTTCATTCCCCTTGCACAAGATACCTGTCTGTGATGCAGCGCTCTGTTATACTGCGTTTCTAAATAATATTAATAGTTTCTATGACGTGATGATGGAATTAAGAGGAGGACTAGTTCATTGTCCTACCTGCTCCAATCCACCACTTAATACAATTATGATAAAAATCATGAAATTCATGGTCTGCAACTGGATTATAAAAGATTTTTGCCAGTTCTTTTCACTTTTTATCGACATGGTTTTCTTCTACAATATCTGGTTTTCTCCCACCCTTTAAAAACATGCCACTATATGGATTGGCAATGATAAAAAAAAAAAAAAAAAAAAAAATGTTATGATGTAGTGAGTGAATTTATAACACTTTTTTTTTTCATGTTTTTCAAAACACATCACTGTACTGTTTTATTCCATAACAAACTGATTTTAGTGCCAGTACTACATAAAAGAATGCTTGTGAAATGTGTTTTAGGTGTCATTTAGATCACTGATGATTGAACTGTAGGTGACTGCGGCACGAAGAACTCCTTGAGTAAGAAAGTATGAGGCTCACGAGAGCATTCATACGAAATTGTTCATGTTTTTCGTTGTGTTTACATAGTCTTGAATAAGTAATGATCATTAATCATTGATGAATATGAAATTTAAACCAGCCAGGCATTTTGTTTTCTTTGTTTTAGAATGGTGTTTTATTTCAGAACTGCATTTTATTAGTAATTTAATGCAGTTTTATAAGTAATAGATACCTTTTCCACTATTAAAAGCATTGTAGTTTGCTCAGTCCTCTTCACTCTGGAACCTTGGGGTGCAGTCAGCATTCCAATACATGCCAAAGGTGGATTTTTTTGGTGTTGAGGTCAGAGCTTTTAGCAGGCCACCACAATCATCCACTCCAACCCATGTAAAACATCTTATATACAACTATGTGCCTGAAAAGTTGTGGTAAGAGTTTCGTCATACTTTTTTAAACTTAATTTTTTTTTACCTTTTCTCTTGTCGACGTTCTACATTTCTTTTACATTCTCTGGTTTACTCCCAATTTTTTAAAAACATGCCACTATATGGTTGCCAATGCTACATTTCCTCTAGGTGTGAGAATGTGCAAATGTATGTGTTCCCACCTCACACCTAGTGATGATTTATAGGTGACTGTAATGATGCTCAAACTCTGACCACCCAAGATCTTCCACTCCAACCCATATCGTATATACTGTGTTCCTGAGGCTGAGTGTTACTTCAAAATTACTATTCTATTAGTCATTTAATGTGTTTTATAGGTAATGGATGTGTTTTTTCTATTTAGAAAAACTGCAGTTTGCTCACTCCTGTCTGCTGGATTACTTTACGTGCATGCTTTACACTTCCTTAAGTAGACTTGATGACAAGAAGACTGAACCCACTGTCCACGCCATGGAGTTTAGTTGATGACAAATGTGTTCTGTCTGCATTCACCATTAGAAGGCCACTGCCAGCATTTCTATGAATGTTCATGGTAAGATTGTCATATGATATAACATGAGTCTAATAGAAAGTTCTGGGTTCTGAGGTGGAAAGTTCTGGAAGGAAATACATAAGCATGGCTTTATGGTTGTGTAAATTGATATGGGACTCACGCTTAACTGTAATAAAATATTATTTTAATTATTATTGTTATTATGATTATTAGTAGTAGTAGTGGTGGTAGTAGTAGTAACAGTTTAATGACATTTCGAGAAGCTAGCTCGCCTCCGTTATCATGGCAACGCACACACAACACCGACCGGTGCTAAAAGCAGCAAAGGGCTAGAACTGAGAATAACCAGCCAATCAGATGCCTGCGTTTGAATCACGTGGGCGTTGACATGCCAACCGAATGTTTTTTGTTCTAGCTAAAGCGAGCCGCAGTGGTCAGTGTGCGGATCAGCCCAGAGGAGCGACAGCTCGTAAGATTTTGTTCAATTTGTTTGACAAAATTTAACATTAAGCTGTTCGTTAGAGTCAGTGGACATGTTTAACAGCATTATCAGGGATTTTGAAGAAGACCCCTTTTTTTCGTAAGTTTCATTTCTTTGCCGCTTGTTTGAATTGTTTAGATTCATTTAAAACAACACATAAAAAGCATAACACAATTGTTGTTGTTGTTGTTATAAGCTTTTAGCTGGGGATTGTGTCCCGTGTTTGGAAGATTTTGTAGCCCCAGCACCTGTCGCTCAATGTTGCTCATGGGAGCGTGTGATGAGGCGCTGAGACGCTCGAAAAGAAAAGTCCGCTTTATTTGGGAAATAATGGAAATAAACCTGATATAAACGTGTTATAACGTTGAAAAACGCACAAATAAATTCAACTCTATATATGTGTCCCTATGGGCATATACCAGAAACGTGCAGTCAGGTGTTACAGTGCCTTACCTCTTATAATCCAATGTAATTAAATGTGATTTTTCCTTTCATTTATTTACACTAATTTCTGTCTAATAAATCCCTATTATTATTATATATATATATATATATATATATATATATATATATATATATATATATATATATATATATAAAAATTATTATTATTATTATTTTTTTTAATTATATATTATATATATTATAAGGCGCAATTAGAGACATCGGATTGCTTAATCCCGTTCACACTTACCTGAGCATGGTGTATGTGTGCCCTTATCTATAGGAATATCACTAATATACTGCTTATATCTGCATGTCATAGTCTTCCTTAATCAAACATTTCACATAATCTGTCTAAAAGATATTTGTTGTTATCGAATAAATTGCAAAAAAAGAATAACACCACGAGCCCAATAAAATTGTCTTCTCAAAGCAGTTTATTGGGAATTTCATCTCTTTTTGGTTCATATATATATATATATATATATCTTTTACCCTGCCTCGACCTTAAAGCACGTCCCTAAGATGTCCATAGTGCAACTAAACACACACACAAATGCCTGTCTGACTTTCTCTGTGTCACTCGTTCCTTCTCTCAGTTTTGTCTTGTTCATCTACTACTCATCACCTAATCTTATAAATGATAGAAGAGAGAAATTCAGGATGGTCCAAATCATTTAAATTGTGATATCATACATCAGCATGATGCCCCGACACGAATTTAGCAGCAACTCAGACAAGGTCAAAATATTATTATAATTAATATGCGCCCAAACCTTTCACACACAACATCCCATAGTTAAACCCCTTTCAAGGTGAGGTAGTACTATAGTGTGTCCAGACCTTATATTGGTACTCAAAAACATTTTATGGGGTTAGGGTCGGACCCGATATTGTCAGCTTCACGGTTCAAAATTCCGTCTCTCAATCTTCTGATCATTTATTTCCCCATCCTCTGTTATCTGTTTTGTAATCTTCTTATCTCTGGTCTTCTCGTTCCTCTCTCATCTCGCTCTCATATAATTTGATTTAGTATTTCCACACTCTAAGATCATAGAAAAGAACGTTCACTTCAGTACTTATTTACTATTTTCTGTTAGAGTACAAGGTGGAAAATCTTTCAAACCTGTCATTAAAATTAACATAAAATTGCCAGAAATTGTTTTACGCAGCTATATTATCTCCCAGTGCCATTTAGGATTTAGTTTTTTGTTTTTATAGTGTAAACATTTCATTACGACAGCCTGTTAATACAGTAAATTAGTTCAGCATAATATTGAATCACGTTGTAATTAAATATAATTCGTTCATAATAGAAATTGTCTGCAGTCATATGTTATTTATGTGTTACTGAATACAACCAGGAAGCACCGGCCCTTCAGTGGTAGTGGTACGGTTTCTACAAAATTATATAAACAAAAGTTTGTGGACACCTGTAAAACCGTAAAAGTGCTTTTGAACATCCTATTCCACATTCATTACCCATTTCCTGTTAAGAATAACCTCCACTCTTCTAGAAAGGTGTTCCACTAGATTTCGGACTGTACTTGTGGAGATTTTTATTCAATGTCAGGTATGGATGTACAGTATAGGAGGGTGAGGAGACCTAAGATGCAGTCAGCGTTTCAATGTGTTCAGTAGGGTTGAGGTCATAGCTCTATAGCAGGCCTTTTAACGTCTATCCCCTTCCAATCCAACTCATATGAACTATATCTTATATACAGTTGTGTTTAGAAGTAATTTAAAAAATAAATACACTGTTCCTTCTTAAACAATAATAGCAATGATCTGATATGTGTACACTTTTAGACCATATTCTCAAAACCTGTTTTTTCCCCTCCCTCTTTCTATTCTATTCCCTTTTTTTTTTTAATTTATTATTATTACATTTAGCCCAGCAAGGTAGGTCCTCCTTTGTCCTGTTTATTTAATATCTGTCTCTAATGCTTGAAGCCAGCATATGAGTGACATGCATTATGTTGAGTTATTTGTGCTTTAGAACATAACACACTTAGGTCTGTTTGCTATTTTCTACTCTGTGTGTTAGTGAACCTTTCCACCTTCACCATGAACGCATGGGTCAAATGATGAGCGGTTTTCGGAGTCCCTTCAGGCACGGCTTCATGCCCAGTATCACAAATGGCCAGGACAGGGGACGCAGGGAAGAAGGTCAGGACCTCAGTGTAGCTCCTCACAACAGGAACAGAGTGAGTACTGAGGGCCAGCATTAAGCCCTGTTTGTCCTTCAACATTACAAACAGTCACAAAAATCAAAATGTGGCACCCATTCAGTGTACATCCAGAGTACAGGTGGAGTAACATAAAACCTAATATCACTATATCAGGCTATAACCAAGTTAATCTTTGCTAGGATCATTTGAAAACACATTGGACTCTATAGCATTTGTTTACTTCGCTCTTGAACTTCACTCCAGATGTTCACCAATCCCATAGTGAATATTCCAAATCCGGCACCACTGTCCGGTTCGTCAGATCTTGCTCAAACACACTGGCTGATGAGTGAAAGGACCGACCCGTACACGTGTCCGAGTAGCACTGTGCCATCTGGACATAGCAGCAGTTAAAACGACAGTGCCAGCGTGGGGAGTTGAACAAGGTCATGATGGAAAACTGCCACGGTGTAACCTGAGCCTCTTTACTGGCAAAGCAGTTATAAGGCTTATTGAACACTGTAGAGAGAAGAGTGTGGCGGGGGTCTTGGTACAGAGCTATTTTTAGCCCTAAGGGTATTTTTAGCTGGCTGGACAACATTGTTCAACTGACACGCTGATTTCCCACTCAACTGGACTGGAGATTCTTCTGGAAACTCAACACAGTAGACAGGTTGATGGTGTAGGCTAGGTTTTTGGCAGATATTGAATTGATATTAAGCAGATAGTAGTGATTGTAATCATTTTTTTGTATGTGTGTGTATTTATTGATACAGCAAGGTTTACTGTAACGAGGGCGTTAATTAGTCTTTACAGAAGGAGTCTCCAGTGTCAGTGCTTTTTAGCGCTTTAAAGTTTTATGGAGTTTGTGTTTTGCGTTTCTTATAATGTTCTAAGCGCTATTTTTGTTTTAGTAATTTCATTAGAGAGGAACAATTTGTTGTTATAATATAAATATATACAGATAGACCCCAATCTACATCGTAAATAGGGACCACAGACATAAAGAGGCACTGTAAACACAAACAATTTTTTTTTTTTACAAATAAAGTTAATAAAAAATATAAATAAAGCAGTAAGCGGTAAAATCACTTCGCAAGAAAGGAGAACGCACAAGATCACTGTGAACGCGTCTGAACTATGCGAGGTCATGCCAACTAGAGCGTCTCTGATACCCACAATGCATGCCTGCCAGGCATACTTCTTTCCCACGCTGTTTGCGCAGTTGTCAAATCTACGTACCGTGCGTGGATTTTGAACGTTTTCATGGAAAAATTTAGATATTCTTCGTTTTTTTTTTTACTGTCGTATCTCTGAAATGTCTTAAGTCGAGTGGTCGTATGTCGGGGTCTGACTGTGATTGCATAAGAAGTATCCTGTATTATAATGATTGTAATTTCATTTGAATGTTATTGCTTACTTTTGTTTTATTACCATTTTTTTTTGTTGTTAATGACTTTAAAAGTACTACTAGTATTGAAGGATTCTGCAGTGGTTCTTTTTGCATTCTGAGACTTTAAAAGCTCTACACAGAAGCTTAACAACTGAACTATTACTGCCAGCCTTTTACGCACAAAAGATTATACTTACAGCAACAGTTACAGTAAAAGTTTATTTTTTCTTTTTAATGCATAGATGGTCAGTGGATGTAGTGTTTTTTGTGCATGTACTGTTTGTGTGTAACCCCGAGGTCTCATGATGGCCAGATGGCAGGCTATAAGCAGCTTCAGAGTGCTAAACATACAGTAGTGCTTCTTATACCCCTCTACCTTCTTCCCTTCGGGAATCTAAAGCTGTTGCAGAGTTTGCAATGAACTTTAATTAAGGTTGACCAATTGATCGGCCGGTTGATTAATTGGGCAGATTTTTGCCATTTTAATCAGCATCGCCCGATTGTGCTGCAAATAAGGCCGATTATTAAGCAGGCGCATCTGATACACCAAACCGTGCGTCTATGTTCTGCCTTTGCGTGAGAGAACAAAACTTTCCTTCGAATTGTGCGTGTGGAAATGATCTTAATTTCACTTTTGTACATATCCAAATGTTTGTGATGTTTAAGTAATTCTGAACACATTTCTTTCACTCTTACTAGTTTCAGCAATTTCCTTAGTTGTTTTCTTTATCAGCTAATAATTTGACCCTTCTGAAATATATAAATTTCCCATTCTGATGTCTGATCATCTCTATGATGAGCATTTTGCGTTAGACCGTTGACATGTGATTGGTTAAGCTTTAATATTCTCACACACACATTCACTTGGCATCATCCCAGGTCATCTGCTCTCACCGTGTGCTCTCAGATAACATCAGACATGCTTTGGGGAAAGTTCCTGCATCACACGTGTATGTGACATTATGGCACTCAGCTCTTTCCAGACAGAATTAGGAGTATTGTATTTCACTCCTCATGGACTTTCCATGCTCCTTTCTTACTTACCATGCTTACTACACAAGCGTGAAAATAGTGTATGAATAGTGTATGATTCACACTACATTGTGAATCACACATCATAAGACTTAAGGTGGCATCTTCTCAGAACTCCACTCTATCTCTCATTTCCTAAAATGAAAGCACCCTATATTTTTGGGACTTCTGACTCATCGAGCGCTGTCCAGCAAAAAGCATCTGGGTGTGAGATGAAACTCGATGCAGTGACATGGCATGGCAGAAATTGGCCTTGAACTCAACTTTGCAGATTGGCACACATATGCAGCTTTATAAATATACTCCTGCGGGCAAGAGGATGGCAGTGCATTTCTCTCATGGGGCGTGATTAGCCCCTAGCTCTCTTTTACGTGTTGATAGTTTTACGGCACTGTGACCTTTCCGAATAGCTGATACAGCATTGCAGCGACTAGTTCAAGGAAAACAGATCTCTTCGTTGCGAAATGCCAGAATAATCCTCATTGACAGCCACCAATTTTGCGAAGACTGTGGCCCTCTCAGCGCTCAGCAGGCTTCTCTTATATACACATACCGGCACCTGTTCACATACACACTGCTCGCTTCTTATCCATGCGCACTAGGGCTGTGTTTATTTCTGCACTTCAGTAGCATCTCTTTGAGACAGTTCTTGCTTCACAATACACGTGAGTTTTAAGTAATCAGGTTGTTAGTGTTAGGATGGGTCTCACACTGGTTCTCTAAACACATTCCTATGTTGTTTGTTCAGTGTCTACAGGGTCTTTACAATGAGAGTATGTAAGGTACATGGAATGTCTTTGTCTTGGCTCACACATTTCCGGTTATTATGTTTCAGGAACAGCTTCATGTTAGGTTTTTTCTCCAGTGTGTATATGTACTTGTCTGTTATCTGCAATTAACTGAAGAAGAACATATGCGCCATGCTGTGTGCTTTGTGATTTCTCCCTGATCAGAAAAGGCATCAGAGATCATAGATGGAAAACCTCTCCAAGATTTAACTTTAAAAATCTAACACATGGAAAACACAAAGCATTTTCACACTCATTTTTAATATTTTGTACCCTAATTACTATTTTGTAATATTTGTACCTACACTTTATCATTATTTAATTTGATTTCAATGCTGTTATTTTGCACATGCTAATATTAAGGGTTGATGCATACAGACAGTCCTTGAGGATAGAAATACACAGAGTTGGTAAAATATTCACAGTTGGCCACATTACTGTAAATAGGCAGACCAGTTGTTCTGTTTTGGAGTCTCCAGACACAAATGGCCATGACCTCTTTAGGATCTAAATCTACTTTCAAGGTTTTTTCTTGCCATTGTCTCTGTTCATGATCATATATAAGTATTGACACATGCAGGGTTTTTTTTTTAATGTTATTAGTTGACCACTAATGGCCATCACAAATAGCACCTTTATTGTGCATTAAATCTCTCCACATGAAGTCATTCGATGTTACTGTTTAAACCTGTGCATTAGGACTGAAGCAGAAAAATAACAAACAGATCCTGAGAACATTTCCAACACCCTTGTAGAGTAGCTGTGGTTTCGAAACGTACAGCGGCACCGAGTCAGTTTTTGATGCTGCATCCGTAACTGCGCGATGAGGTACAACACATTCTCTTCCTTATATTACATTTGTTCTATAAAGCACACATTAACAGCACAAGGGCTCTTTGCCCTCAGGAGTGCATACTCTGTAAGCCTGTGTGCTTTGAACAGTCTAATAGGCTGTTGGTGAGAATGCTTTGAAGAGAATGCAGTTAAGGGCAAAGCATGCCCTAAGGATAGATCTCACTAGTGCTCTTATACTGTAGTGCTGATGTATTGGAGTGGGGTGGAAAAGCTGCTCTTGACAAGGATCTAGAAGGCTAAGGCTCAAGAGTTCTAGAAGTTACATTTTGCAGTGTGGAAGCAAATGACTTCACTGGGAAGAGGCGACGTTGATGGAAGTTAAGACATGTTTATAATATTGTGTGGTATTCTATAGTTGTTGTACCTATATGCTTGTTTTCATTACCTAAAATTACTTTTTGCATAAAATTGCTTTAGTTCCAGTAGGACCATGTGAGGTTGCTAAAGGTGAACTGAAAGACATGAGACCCAATTTGTGTGTGTGTGTGTGTGTGTAGGACCTGGATTCCTTCAGGAACCCTTTTGCCATGATGGACAGCATGAGGTCACACATGAGGGACAGAAGGGAGTTTATGCACAGAAACATTGTAAGTGCCGTCACTCACACTACATCATCTGTCTGTATAATTACTTTTGCCATGAGCTATTTTTCTAACTTCGGTTTCAGGAGGACATGGCATCAAACTCCAACTCGCACGCGTTCAGCTCCTCCTCGGTCATGACTTACTCTAAAGTAGGAGACGAGCCAGCCAAAGTGTTCAAGGCCTCCAGCCAGACACGCTGCATTCCTGGAGGGGTAAGTACTTAATTAAAGGGGGGGAGTATTAAAACCTTTTATTTTCTTAATAGATGTATAGAGGTAATGACAATTGGCAAGTAAGTCTGTATTGTGTGTGTGCGTGTGTGTGTGTTTAGATTAAGGAAACGAGGAGGACTCTGAAAGACTCTGAGAGTGGGTTAGAAAAGATGGCCATTGGTCACCACATTAATGACCGAGGCCACGTCATTGAGAAGAAACACAACACCAGGACAGGAGAACGAGAGTTCAACCAAGACTTTCAGAACTTGGATGAGAGTAAGTTTGTCCTTGCATTACATTTTCTTTTCCACCTCAATATTATGTGCAACTCCAGACAACTGTATCACAAAATCACCCCTGACCTCTGGCCCTCATCTTTTTGACCCCATAGCTGAAGCTGAAGCTTTCGATGTGGAGTGGCAACAGAAGGTGTCTGAATTTCAGCCTTCTGCACAGATGTCCCATCTGGAGGCCCCTAGAGCCAGAGCCGTTCACCAAGCAGCCATCGCGGGCCCTGAACACACACACAGGTTTACATATGAGACATGATCTTTCACATTTTCACAAGTGCATGTGATCTGAGAGTAATGAAGTACAATAGTAAAATAATAATAATTATAATAATAATAATAATAATATTAATAATAATAATAATTCCCCTGTTCAAGCTATGTAACATAAAATAAATGTCACAATGTTTTATGTCAAAATATGATATTTATTCCAATAAAATAAAATAAAAAACAGGATATTAAAAAATATATATATTTTAGGAAAAAATAAAAGACAAAAAGGTAAAAAAAAAAAAAAAAAGATGTAAGAAAGGATGGAAAAAAAATTGCCAAGTCAAGATAAACTCTGACTGGTGTAGTAAATATTTACCTTCCAAATGCGACTTTTTTATTCTTTGACATCACAACATCCTGCCATTTTACCAGAGGTGTGTAAACTTTTGATATCCACTGTAAATTATTATTATTATTATTATTTTATTTAACATCCTAAATTTTTATTTCTGTTTTATTCCTTTTGTACGACAGACTCCCACATGCAACACTAATATTTTATTAATATTAAAAAAAGACATTTCTTATTTCGGTGTCGATTTATTTACGTGTCTTTAGTTTTTTCATAAATTATGCATAAGTTATTAAGATCTGGAGTTGTTAAGGAATTTTGTCCCATTTTTCATGATATTTTTTTGTTTCTTTCTCCAGAGAAACCCAAGCGAGACCAGCAGAATCCCAAAGGAAACTGCACGTTTCTGAGCTCAACATTCAAGGCTCCAGCAAGAAGGATTAGAAAAAACTACAAACTGAAAGAAAAGTCTGGTAAAAATCATCTCTCTGATTTTCATGCCAGCGCTTTTACTCTCATACTGTGCATCTGTTTTTCTGTCATGTAATCTACACTAAAGCAAGTCATCCAAATCATCAGAGTCATTTCGTTTCTGTTTTGACTGAAAAGTTTGAAGAAGGAAACCTGACACCTGTACAGTCGAATCTTAATGTGTGCTGTAACCAAATATGAAATGTTAAAGATATGTGTTACACGGCGTGTAGATGTTTACTAGTTTTCATGCACCACACACACATTTTATTCTTTGACAAGGAAAGACTTGGATTCTACATGTTTTCTTGAATGTCATAGTGATTTAATTACAACGACTCATTAATTCACACTCAGATGTTCTAAAAATGCACTTTTCAACATATTCTTGTGTCCCATTAACTATTATGGTTATGCCCTTTAAAAAAGTATTGTGGTTTTTTTTTTTTATATAAAATTCTTTATCATAATCCTGTTCCAGGTAGTCCAATTTTTGTTCAATTGTGTCTGCTTTTTTTTTCGTTTCTTTTTTCCAAAAAATGTAAGACACAATAAACCTTTATTTAAGTCCGAGTTGTTATTACAACAAAATAACAGGTAATTACACGAATATTATACAATAAATTGCAAGACGAACGTTGGAAAGGTTTGTATGTGCTTATTATCTTGACATGATTATTTCTATGGATCTTTTCAAACCTTTCCACACAAATCAAAACGGTGTCTTATACAACAAATCAAAAAATATATTACAACATGCACATCCAACAGTTCTAGTGTTTATTTAACTCGTTTTTGTTTCAACTGTGCCAAATTCATTCAAGTCAAGTCAAGTTTATTTGTATAGCGCTTTTCACAACAGACATTGTCTCAAAGCAGCTTTGCACAAATCAACAGTGATGGTGAATGGTGTGAATTTGTCCCTGATGAGCAGCCGTGGCGACTGTGGCAAGGAAAAACTCCCTTAGATGTTATGAGGAAGAAACCTTGAGAGGAACCAGACTCAAAAGGGGAACCCATCCTCATCTGGGTGACATCAAGAGTTTGATCATAAATCTTTCAACATTCCAGCACATCTCTTACTCGGGATCCATAGAACTGTTTATAGAACTTCATCTTATAATCAAAAGATTAATTTGACCTAATGCATTTTTGAATATGCTGCACGGGAGTTTTATGTGTTAGAGTTAATGTTCAGCCTCAGAGTTCAGGTTCAACAAAAGGAAAAGGGGGTGTTCACATTGTGAGTCACAGTATGCAGTGAAAGGCTTTTTATGACCACTCTGTTACATAATTGGAATAAAACAGTAAAGAGTAGAAATAGGGAAATTTGCAGCATGAAAGTAAATAAGATTCAAAATTATTGACAATATAATAGAGAAATAAAATAAAATAAAACAGGAACAAATACAATGAAAAATCAAATAGAATAATACAGAATATTGTTGTTTCACTGGTTTGAGGCCTCAAATGTTTCCCCGACTGCAACAGAGAGAAGTCCATTGATGGGATGGCTGAGGGTCTTCATTATGTTCCTGACTTTGCCTTAAGGCATTCTCCATAAAGGAAAAAACTTTAACAATATTCAACAACGTGTTATTATTATTTTTTTTTTAACATCATGCTTTAAAATTGTAAAATAAGTTCCGTCCTTAAGATGGCGCCATTAAGAGAGTTAAATTTTTCAGTAAAGTAGCTTTTAATTCTCCGAGCGCCATCTAGTGGTAAAATGCGGAAATCACAGCCTCTACATGATACCGTTGTTAATTTGTCGCCTAAAATAGCCGTAAATGATGGGGAAATTGTATTATTTTATTATAAAATATTTTATATCCACACTGACTTCAGGTGGGTTCTTCTTCCAAATTATGTATATAAATTTGTAAAAATTGATTTCATGATTTTCTCACTTAAACTGTTGGTATTTAAATGACCACATTTCCGCCCTAGAGTTACTACATTACAATTTTGATCCAAGAGGGGAAAAGGGTGGGTTTTTTATGCTATTTAATTGTAATTTAGTATTTTAAGTAACAAATTTGAAAATGTTTACCTTTAGTTTTTTAGTAATCTATTACTTGTCTATTACTTATTGTCTCTCTTACTATTCTTTTTTTGTGCAGATATCAAAAGTGAGGGTTTTTTTGTCTATCAAAGTCATTTTTAATTATTTAACTGTATTCTGACAAATCTTTAACAATAATCAATAATTCAATAATCAAAAATCAATAATCCACTCAGATTTCCCACTTTATAAGGAACACCTGTAGTTTCTGAAATATCGGGGGTGGAGAGTGTGCCATGCACATGTGCCACACGGCCGCCAGGCGGCGACAAATTACCACTTTTAAATTATTTATTAATAATACTGTATTAAAGTGATTTAGTTCGCTTGTGTGGAAACTCGTTGCGGTGTTAAGTTGGTTTGTTGGGAACTGCACCATCACTGATTGCAAGACCCTTCAGAGGATCGTGAGGATGCCGAGAAGATCATCAGAGTATCTCTCCCCTCTATCACAGGCATCCACACCACATGCTGCATCTGCAAACTCTCACACACTCACTCACTGTGTGTTACTGAGATGCTACAAATCTGAACTCCAACACACTCAATACTCATTTCAATTCACACATCCATATATTGTCTTATTATAACTATATTATAACTGTTTACATGCTGTTTTGTGCATCTACTCAATTGCTGCTGTTGCTGTTTTGCACATTGTGTTTATATTTACAAGTACACTCTTGTTTTCAGTTTTCTTTTTGCACATTGTACAGCAGGTTTACTGGCCGGCGTTATTTTGTGTTTTGTGTATCCGTCATACACTGTCTTGTGTTGTCTGTTTGCACTGTTTGCACTTGGTTGCACATGATGCACTTTATGTGGCGAGGACACCTACTTTAGTCCTTAGTATGTAGCTCAGTGTTGTGTGGTGTGATGTAGCTCTTTGTTGTTTTATGTAGCTCCAGGGTTCTGGAGAAACGTTTCATTTCCCTGTGTACTGCATCATCTATATATGGTTGACATGACCATAAAAGCTACTCGACTTCACTTGATGTAGAGGACAGGCTTGTATGAAGACGGATGATCTGCTCTGGCGATACCTAATAGGAGCAAGAAGAAGAAGAAATTAATATAATCTCGACAATAATATCAGTGGTCACTCCGGCCTATGTCATTTTCTGTTACAGAACGACCCGGCCACCATTAAAGACAGGAAATATTATGTGGCCCTCGAAAACAAATTTGGGGACCCCTGCTCCAATGCAACTAGTGATGAGTCGTTCATGAATGAGTCTTTAATGTGACGCAAAAGAGAAAGTGATCTCAAAGAGTGATTTGCATGAGTTTAGCATCGCAAAATATCTGCAGGTCCATTTTTTTTCACATGACGCTACCCAATGCAATAGATCAGTTTTTTTGGTCCGAATCTTGACATTATTGTCACGTGACAAAATAACGCAATACGAACCAGAAGATGAGAGGTGAAGCTACTCATTCTGTTTATCATAATTTGTCTTTAGCCGCATTGTCATATTTTCATTATTGTAACTATAGACAGAGTTAATGTATGTTGATGACATGTTATAGGATCTGCTTATTGAAAATCAAAGGAATGAAATTAAATAAATGACAAAAAAGATTCAAAGAACCAAGTCACTGAAAGCTACTGAGAAAATGAATTGTTGTTGAACACATCATCCGCGCCACTGTGTGGCGCTGTGAACACGTGTGCGAAAGTTTGCAACAAATCGCCTGCTTCGCTACCGGAAGACTTGTGTGCGGCTCAGCCGGCGTGACTTTCAGCCTGACACCTCTTACTGCACAGCACCGGGGATTTCATAGGTTCAGACCCCCAAATACACCCGAACTGAGTGTTAAAATGCGGCTACTGAAAGCAGGTCTCACTTTAAAACGTCTCAATCTACAGAATCCAGCTAATGGGACGGTGAAGCAGGTATGTGTTTGATCTACAGGGGGATTTTAAAGCCCAGAGCTCTGTTTTCCTCTCTAACATGTTCCTAAATCAGTCAAGATTTGCATTTAGTGTTCTTAGTATGACTGTAAATTTAGTATGATGCTGTTTTACTCCCTATTTATTTTTTCATTTGAATGAATATTATGGAGAAAAATCACATTCCTACAGTAAATAGTAAAGACAAACTTCTTGTATGATGTCCAGGAGCTGCTATGTGCAGTACAAGACTATTATGGATAAAAAGCAATAGTCCAAATGTCAGATTTCCTTCAAATATATCTGCTTCAATCCACCAAGCTCTTGTTAAAGCTTAGATGCAGAATTAAAGGGCATTAACCAATAAGCATTTGTTATGTTTGTATGTATACATATATACACACACAAATAAATGCAATATTGACAAAAAAGCATCTCTGTTTGCCATTGTGTTGTAGGTGGTGATGAACATTTGCAGGCCATGTTCATCTGGAATTACTCCAAACGAACGCATCCGCAACATTGGCATCTCTGCACACATTGACTCCGGCAAGACGACCCTAACGGAGCGTGTGCTCTATTACACTGGTAGAATAACGGAGATGCACGAGGTAAGAACCGTATCAACTTGTACTGTCTTCGCCTTGTTCTCATGAGAGATTTATTAATAATAACAGTTATTTTAAAAAGAAGAGGAAAAGAGGCTTCAAATACAGCAATCATGATCATTTGTCATGCCTCAGGTAAGAGGCAAAGATGGAGTCGGTGCTGTTATGGACTCTATGGAGCTGGAGAGGCAGCGAGGGATCACCATCCAATCTGCAGCCACGTACACAATGTGGAAGGAGCACAACATCAACATCATCGACACACCAGGTAGAGACCATCCAGAATGTGAAATTATGCAGTTATCGGGTAAGTGGTAGATGTATTCATTGTATTACATGGTTTCAAATGATTCTCATTTGTTTCTTCCTGCAGGCCATGTCGACTTTACCATCGAGGTGGAGAGGGCGCTGCGGGTTCTGGATGGGGCTGTGCTGGTCCTGTGTGCTGTCGGGGGAGTGCAGTGTCAGACCATGACTGTCAACAGGCAGATGAAGCGCTACAATGTGCCCTTCCTCACCTTCATCAACAAGCTGGACCGCATGGGTGCAAACCCTTATCGAGCACTGAAGCAGCTCAGGTGAGAATCAATTGACTTTAGCGATTCGAAGGTACGAAGAAGGTATATGTTTTAAAAGCCAATACAAGTTTGATCATCCAGTAGATGAAAATGAGACACTATATGCCTCGGAGGCTGTTAACCAATAATTGATGGAATAACGAGATGGATAAGAGTATACAGTTTCATATTTGATCAAACTCTGAGGGATGTAGATATAACAGTACATAACAGTACATTAAACAGTGTGTAAAAAGTAAAAGTGCACCCTTTAAACTTTCACAAAAATAAAATTGTTTTGCCTCAAATGTATTTATAATTTATTTGATTTATTATAACTATAATGTTCCTATTATCATTTTAGTCACAAGACTCTTTGCTTAATCAACTCAGTTGATGTGAAAAGACTCTCCGAACACTGATCTATGACTAGTGATTGAAATCTATTAAAATAATCATGAGCCCAAAACTACTTTTCAAAAAAATCGCACAAATAAGGCCGCGGGTGTTGTGGCGAGTTCGAGTTCGAGTCAGGAGTCTCTTCCATCCTTTTTTCCTTTTAAAATGTTCTGCTTGCTGTTGAACTAAATAGATACCACCAAGCATCAATCAAAACAAGTTTAAAAACAGCGTGTGTGCTTCACCCTGATTGGTGGATTGCTGCCTGCTTGACCAGTTATTGTTTTTATCCACTTAAATAAAAAGGAACGACTGATTTTGCAAAAATGTAGTTGAGTTAAAAAGATATTCTCGCCCTCGGTTACCTCGACAACCCTATTAAGTTGACGTTTTTGAAGTGGAACCGCCAAATTCTCTTGGACTTTTGGAAGGGGGCGTGGCAGGTGGATTCCTGACAGATAAACATGTACTGTATGTATTTTTATAGCATGCCTTCATCAAACAAATCGCGGCAACGCTGTTGTGTAAAAAACCCCTTCAAAAACACGTGCATGCACATTCTCATTTATTAACGCACATCATGTACATAAAGAAATTTTAAGCACGTTAATATATTGCCGCCATTTTGATTTTCGTTTATCTCGATCATCGGTTAACTCGATGCTTTTTGGCGACCCCCTAGGACATCGACATAACCGGGTTCCACTGTATTATATATTATTATGAAAGATATTTGACTTTGAAATGTAGTGAAGTTAAAGTAAAAATCTCCAAATTGAAATTCTTCAGTAAAGTGCAGACATGCAAAAAAGCTACTTAAGTACAGTACGAACTAATTACATTTGGTCCACCACTGGTAATTATCTTTGTAGGAATTTACTACTAGTAGGCTGTTAACTTGGAATAAACACACGCTTTTAATGCCGAAAGTGCTGTATATGTTTTTATTCCCTTTCAGAACCAAGCTGAATTGTAACGCAGCATTTGTCAACATCCCCATCGGGCTAGAAGGAGACCTGAAAGGAATCATTGATCTCATTGAGGAACGCAGCATCTATTTCGAAGGTCCTTGTGGGTAAGGGTGCCATGTTAAAATGAATATTTGTATCAGTGACCCATGAATTGTAAGCTACAAGCTGAACTTGTTTATAAATTGGCTAAAGTTGTGGTGGCTCCTGTATCCTGGAACAAATCAACTGTACATCTCTTTCCTGAATGTCTATTTCCTGCTCTTAGCCAGAACATTCGCTTTGATGAGATCCCAGCCGAGATGAGGGTGGAGGCGGCCGAGCGAAGGCAAGAGCTGGTGGAGTGTGTAGCGAATGCTGATGAAACGCTGGGAGAGCTCTTTCTGGAAGAGAGACTTCCTACTGTTGGTGACCTAAAGGTTTGTGCGTTGCTTCTCATTGATTTCCTTTCCATTTTAAAGCCAAAAATCACAGATATTACTACAGATATTTCACATACTGGCTACCCCATGGTCCAAAGTCTGATTACTTAAACTGATGATAAGAGGTCGACCAATATGGACCAATGGCTCGTTGCCATTCTTGCTCTGCAGCTTAGCAGATATGATTTGAAAAATGCTACATGAATCCATCAGTAATGAGCACGGTAGGTGTAAACACTACTTGCTTTTATATATTCACAGTTCTAGCTCTTCCGGTTTCCTGTTTGGTTGCCGAATACAGACTACTGCCACCTACTGGTATGGGAGAATATGTTCTCTCATGCAAAAGCAAAAAACGTAAACGCACAATTTGGTGTGTTCGATGCGCCTTCCTAACAATCTGCAGCCCAAAACAGCCAAAATACAAACAATTGGCCCGATTAATCAAAAATTTATTAGAGGCTTTAACAAGTTAAAATACAAACTACATTGTCAGAGGGAAAACAAGTTTAATGAAAAGTGATGATCAATAATGTAATGAAAATTCTACGATTGATCATTTGTAATGATACTATGATGTTTTTGTTGTATTTCTGTCTTTGGTTTTTAATCAGGTCCTGCAGTGACAGTAATAATACTTCTACTACTATCCATACCTTTGCCACAATGTAGTGTGTGTGTGTGTGTGTGTTTTCTTCAGGCGGCTGTGCGCAGGGCCACTATCCAGCGCGTCTTCTCTCCGGTTCTGGTAGGTAGCGCTTTAAAAAACAAAGGTGTTCAGCCCCTGCTGGACGCTGTGCTTGATTACCTGCCAAACCCCAGCGAGGTCAACAACTACGCCATCCTCAATGACGAGTGAGTCCACCTCAGTGTTTCTCAAAATAGTCTGAATTAGGAAGGCGGTGGGTGAAAAAATATTTTGCTCTATGTAGTACCATTCTAAATCAAACTAATGCTTAATTAATTTATATGCAAACAGGGAATCGAGTAAAAACTCGAAAATCCTGATGGATTCAACCAGAGATGCTACGAAATCTTTTGTGGGTTTGGCCTTTAAATTAGAGGTAAGAGCTTGTAAATGCTGAGTGTGCACATCGACTGAGAATTTTGTGCTGTTGATTATTTGAACTTGTAAGCAGAATAACACATTGAATGGATAAAGATGTTACACTTGTAGTTTTCTGCTTACTTTTCCCATATCTTGATTCCTGTGTGTGTGTGTGTGTGTGTGTGTGTGTGTGTGTGTGTGTGGTAATAGGCTGGGCGTTTTGGCCAGCTGACCTATGTGCGTGTATATCAGGGCTGTCTGAAGAAGGGCGAGTACATTTACAACACGCGCACAGCCAAGAGGGTGCGTGTGCAGAGGCTGGTGCACCTCCATGCAGACCAGATGGAGGTGAGAATGTGTGTTTATAGGTGATAATCTGTACTGATCCTGGGCTCATGTTAATATATATTACATTAAATCCGACCCATTATACAGTGGTACCCCGCTTATACAATATACACACACTGTTCCACAAGATTTTAGAATGTGCTTATGGATATTTGTAGTCATTCAGCCACAAGGGTTTTTGTTAAATTCAAATATTGATGTAGGTGACGTGAGGAGGCCTGGGGTGCAGTCAACGTTATAATTTATCTCAAAGGTGTTCATTTGGGTTGAGGTCAGAGCTCTATATCAGGTCGCTCAAGATTTTGTACTGCACCCCATATAAACCATATCTTCATGGTGCACAGGGGCATTGCCATGCTCGAACAGGTTTCTGTCTGTAGTTCAGGTGAAGGGAAAATTGAATGCTACCGCATACAATGACTTCCGTTACAACTGTGTGCCTCCAACATTGTGGTAACAGTTTGGGAAAGAACCACATATTGCTGGAAGATCTACTTGTATATACAGTGTTGTGTGTCCCATAATCATGCTTTGTTTTTTTTTTTTTTTTAAACTGGGTTTCAATACAGAAATTTGATGGGGTTTTTTTTCTTCTAAGGATATAGATGAAGTGTATTCGGGGGATATCTGCGCCCTGTTTGGGATTGACTGCGCCAGTGGAGACACCTTTACATCTCGAACAAGCGCCAACCTCTCGATGGTACAATAAATCAAATATTGCTCTTTTACCAGGTGATATTGTATTATTGTGCAAACTTTTTCTAATGTCTTCAGATAAATATGATTTGGAATGGAAACGAATATACCGCAGTTGTATAAATATTCAGGTTTGCTTGTGTGGCTAAAAGATTTACTATCGTCAGCAACAACATTATCCGACATTCGATAGTCATTTGTCTTCAATTAATCAACTTATAGTCAACTCTAGCCTTTCTTTATTGCATGCTAAATGTTTTCATATGCTACCTACCACAGGAGTCCATCCATATCCCTGAGCCAGTCATTTCGATGGCTATAAAACCAGTCAATAAGGTAAGTGCTCCATTTATATATATATATATATATATATATATATATATATATATTTGCCACTGACGCATACATAAAAATAAAACATTCTGCACGTATCCACTCATCCAATATGTCCTCTGGTCTATTTAGAATGACACAGACAAGTTCTCCAAAGGCATTAACCGCTTCACTAGAGAGACCCCACTTTCAGGGTTCATTTTGACACCGAGAGCAAGGAAACAATCATCTCAGGAATGGGAGAGTTGCATCTGGAGATCTATTCCCAGGTATTGCATTATATCCACTAAAGAAGCCATTATTATTTCTTTATAAGAAATACGATTGTATTATATAAAGGACTAAATGCATTTTGAATTTTCTAGCCATTTCTGTTTCATAATGACTTACTTAAAACCTGTAAGGAATACTTGCTCCTCTTTATGCCAGGGGCTTGGTGTTTTTAGGACAAGTAGCTGCAATCTACAAAAAAAAATTGGGTTTTAATGATCAGATTCATGTTACATTCGTTTGTGTTTTCACATTAGATTAGAATTGGATTTCCGGGGACATGTTTGATTCCACAAAATATACAGCAGCATGCTAAAAAGCAGATCAAAACTTTTATTTTATGGTCACTAATGGACCACTGGATTTTAAAGCTAAATATGATTTGCTCTGTTGTATGGACAAGGCAATGAATAGGTTTTGATTTGTGTTGTAGAGAATGGAAAGGGAGTATAACTGTCCATGCGTGATGGGGAAACCTAAAGTGGCCTTTAGGGAGACAGTGACCAGCCCTGTGCCGTAAGTACCACACCGTTTAATGCACTATTTCTTGTTAAATGAAGCCTGAAGGTGAGCAGAATTAGCAGCTGGGGTGAGTTTAAGTTTGTAGGTTGAACTCTTACCACGTTTTGATTACATTTCTTTTCCATAAGAATGACTTCTATTCACGCTACCTTAATACATATGCTTTAGCAACGGGGTGGTTATTATTGGCAAAGTGTAAACACATTTTAACATTTTCTATAAATATATGCAAGCTAAGATTACTAGCCAATGAGGCAGATGTTCTACAGCAAATTACGAATTTGTACGTGATTGCACACACTTTCCAGCACCAGGCACAGGTGTAGATCAAACATAGACTTCCAAATACATCCATTCCAGAAATCTTGTGTCTCTAACTCCATGGTTCTCAAACCTTTTTCTGCCATTCCCCACTTTAGAGGGAGGAAGATTTAAGCCCCATCTGTCTTTTATCACCCCAAAAAATAGTAATGAAGAAAAGTGTTTAATGTATTGAAATATCAAGTTATGAATCAAATCGCATCCAGATACAAAATAGAGAAAGTAAAAATGTAGTTATCACTTTGCCTTCCTGTCAGTTTGCAATCTGTGCAAAAAAAAGAAGAACAAATGCATTTTACAAGAACGATGCGAGTCAAAAACAAAAAAAGAGCACATCAATATGTGAGTCTTATCACTGAATGAGTGGCTTTTTGGTTGATTTGGTCCTATTATCTACCTTGTTTTTGTCTGCTTGCACTGAATTGCTTGGGGTTTTTTTTTGTGGTCAATGTCACCAATTTATCCATTGTATTTATGCCCACTACATACAGTATGTTAAAGTGTGTTTATTGGTCTACTGCAGTTAATTTGCCAAAAGAACTTTATTTTTACACAATAGTTCCACTTTTTCCTCCTGCTACCCTTTTAATTTACTTGCAGTAATTGCCTAGTTGTTTATTTGTGGTTGCTTTGAGTGTATGAACTTTATTTTAAAATATTAATGAAAATGAAAATTAATGAACACAAAAAACTGCTGTTAATTGTGCCCCACCTGTCATATCTTTATTCCCCACTAGAGGGCCACTCCCCACACTTTTAAGAACCATTGCTCTAACTTGTAAATTTTTTTTTATTTAAAAATGAATACTTTAGTGAAAATAGCTAATGATTTTAAGACTAGTTGGCTATTGGTCACTATATTTCACATTGTACATTACTTGATCAAAAATGCAAGCTCTAAACACAATAGCTACAAAGTTAGGGATCGAAATGAACAACCTTGTGATCTCAAGCTCACTTGGAAAATATTTCCGTTAACGTGACCGCATTTTCTACACAAGCCTAGATAAGTGACACAGTAAATTTATTTAATTGCGCGTCTGCCTGCTATAAGTGGATGTTCCCTGAAAGGTTACCACAAAGTCGAAAGCACACAATTGTAAAGGATATCTTTAAAGGACAATGCCCATGTGCACAGAGCAAGCTCCTTGAGCATATGTTTTACATGGGTACCAACACATACATTTCCTACTTGTTTCTTTATTACGAGTGTAATATTTTATAGTGTAACGTTTACTATATTAAATATCAAGAGTAGTAGTTGAAGTAGCCTATATATTTATTGAATTAAGGCATTAATACAGTTAATGTAGATGTTGATAGATTTTGGCAGTCATTTAATGAAGCAACTTTACAGTAATGTTTTTCATCATGAGTGTGTAAATGACTTGATTTAAGTATAGTGTTTGGAAAATTTTACATTGAAATGTTAATTCTGGGGGGAAGATGTTACATTTAAAGTGTCGGGGTTTGAGTTGCAACGGCATCGTGGCAGCAGTTCACTCTTGACCACTTTTACACTCTTTTCTGGAGACCAGGTGATTAGCAGCTTCCAACGAATAATCTCCTAGAACAACGATATCATGCACACGGTTAAGTCCTGCTCAGCATTTGCCTTTGAGTCGAATAATAAGTGACTGTAGTGCAAATGGCAATTACAATTGTATCAATATGAAAGATCATTTATCATTAATTATTTTGGTATTTGTTGTTACCTGGGAAACCATATCGTGAAGGAGAATCTCGTACTCAAAGTTTAGCTGGTCTTCTGCACTTTTCTGAAATGTTTATCATGCAAAAAAAAAAAGAAATGGATGTTATTGATTACTTTCATATTTGAAGTTGTGCTTATTCAGGACCATGTAAGCCAACAATCTTCTCACCAGTTGATTGAGTTTGGACACTTGAGCCATGTTGTACCGTGTGTTCTCATTGGACTCATTAAGCATGATAAAGCTGGCGGCCAACCATCCCAAGTGCCAGAAAGGGATCATATCAGGTTCCATGTTCCCGTAGCTGTCTGTCAAGGATAATAAACATAGCTTGGTAAACCTTTTCCTATAGTGCTGAAGGTACTACAGAGACATTTATGGGTGATGCTAGAAACAATGCAGACACAATTGTCCTGATTTGATATAATTATAAACATAAATGCCATTTGGTAAATTATCACCTCGGAATTGAGTAGAAATCTTCCCCCAAAACCTCTAAAATATCCCTAATAAGAATCCCAAGCACATCATCATCTGTAGTTCTGACAGTTCTTGTTTTGGATTTGCCCCTCTGTGGTTTAAGAACTATGACTCCTGGTCTTGAACATTGCAGAGATGTATGCGTACCTGGTATGTAGTCTGCAGTTACAGCATTGCTATTGTCACTATATTGCTGGTAGAACGCCTGCTCCTTATCCGACGTGTTGAGACGAGGTAGACCATCACAGGAGCACTGAACCTGAGGTTGCTGCTGAGTCTCCCCTCTGGGGTAGAGCACCTCTGCCGAGCAACGACCCTCTGAACTCTGGAGCATATCGTGCTTCAGTTATTTTTCAGTTGCACATAGTCAAAAATAGCATCAGCTAGTAATCATTGATCAAATATACCACAGTTTTCAGGTACCAGTCTAATAATAAAATAATACTCCAAGAGGAGATGGCTAGGTCTTGTTCGGATTTGAAGGTAGTGCTAATACAGCGCTTTTCTACAATGCAAGTTGGAATAATTATGTCTTGCCAGGTGTTTTTTAACGAAGCTCTTTGTACATTCAATGACTTGTGGCACCGTGTTCATTCTATATACATGGTCTCATCATCAGGTAGCAAAGATTCCAAAAGGAAGTTGGTCAAAGGTGAATCCTATCAGCCTATACACACACACACACACACACACACACACTATCTCACACCCCAGCAGATTTAAACACAACCACTGAAGCTATAAAAGCGAACAAAACTGAACTCACCTCACCGACTATGTCCTTTACAGAAAATTCAAGGATGTACTTCATCCCCAATTCCCCCATGTCCTGTCAGTGAGAGATAAGTACACGTTACCCATACACAAAATAATGGTGATTTGATGTACACTTCATGTGAAAGCATGAAGAAATTGATTTCTAAATCTTTGCCTCACCTCTGCTGTTGCCTTGTGAACTTGGGTCACCACATACAGCCTGAATGGTGAGCCATGGATGGTGTTGATGTAGTGTTGGACTGCCTGGCCTGCCCGCGTCGCTTCATAAAATTTAGGATTCAGTTCCCTTGACTTCATGTTTAGCCCGTCCTGATCCTGATCCTGAGCCACAATGTCCTGAGAAGTAAGAAAACCACAAGAGAATGGGTGTGGTTGCTATGCTTTTGGACTTTGGCACAGGTTTGTCAGATCATGTTGCTCTTGAGTAAAGACTAGGTAAACAAAGAGATTTCAGTTATGCTTATACACCCTGAGAGTCTTAAATCTGTTTAGTCGTGCTGGAGTTACTGATGCACCGGTTTGGAATGTCCTTCCTACTTCCTGTCTTTGCGAAGTTGTCTTTGTCCCACCTTCTCTTAAAGGGACAGTGTGCTTTTTTTCAGATATGCACAAATCCTTTTTTGTATTGATTGTATTGTCTATTATAGTAGTATTGCGTATGAAATTGTCTGTTCATTGTACATTTATTAAGCATTTGTATTGCCGTAGCGATGTAACGAGGATCTCAAATTCTTATTAAATAAATGTGTTGTTTTATATTGCATTTGATCAGATACCCTGCTTGACTACTATGACTACATGGAGTTTATTTTTATCAGAATGGAGGGAAACTTCTGTGCTGTTTTGATTTTCTAGGTTTGATTTCACTCACAAGAAGCAGTCAGGAGGGTCTGGGCAGTACGGTAAAGTGGTGGGAGTACTGGAACCTTTGGATGCAGAAAATTACACCAAAGTTGAATTCGAAGACCAGACCGTCGGCACCAACGTACCCAAACAGTTTGTACCTGCTGTTGAGAAGGCAAGTCTCTTCATTTGTTATTTACACTATATGGACAAAAGTATTGAGACACCTGACTTTTTCTAGCCATATCTGCTTCTTCCCCAAACGGTCACCACAAAGATGGAGGCACATTGGCGCTATAGGATGTCTCTCTTCCCTTAATTGAACCGCATAATGAAAGCTATATCCACAAAGATACTGTGTGGTTTACATGGGGTAAAGATCACGACACCTACTACAGAGCTCTGACCTCAACCAAGGCCTCTTCACCTTATATTAGTACTTGAATTCCACAAACAGCACATGGATGAACACAAATTTCCACTAGCACACTCTAAAATCTAGTGGAACCTCTTTCCAGAAGAGAGGAGGTTATTATAACTGCAAATAGGGACTAAATGTGGTATGGGATATTTAAAAAGGACATACAACTGAAAAGGTTGGTTGTCCACAAACTTTTGTCTATATAGTGTGTTATTTTTTCTGTATATGGTAATCCAGATGTTTTAGTTTGAACCAGGAAACACTGGTATCAGCTTGTAGCTGTGTTAATGAACAGTGTACAAAATCCTACTGAAGCTGAAATAGGATAAACTCAAAGTCTGTCACTGATCAAAATGGCATATTGTGTGAAACACCCAGGACTTCAAATACACCCTGTATGTGACATTTGGAGTCGGTAGGAGCATTGTGGCTCTCTGGAGACATCTTGTAGTACACTATATAGTACCTCAAGTGCGCTTCAATATACTGTACAAAAGGGAAAGGATTAGGCGTTATTGATTACCAGCTCCAATTAGAATTACAAGCACGCCTCTCTAATCCCTCTTGAAGTTTCCAAAGGATAGAAAGAACCCAAGAATTCTGACCAAATCCTTGTCCCTAATCTCAACTCTTTGTTCCCACAGCCTTTGTGTACAACCTTTCTACTCTTCCCCTTTGCTCTTACTCATCCCCTCTAACTTTTTCCTTTCTTTTCTTTTCCCTGTAGGGTTTCAAGGAGGCATGCGAGAAGGGGCCTTTGACAGGGCATAAGGTATCCGGTGTGCGATTCGTATTGGACGACGGAGCGAATCACATGGTCGACTCCAACGAGATCTCATTTATCCGAGCAGGAGAGGGCGCTATGAAACAGGGTAAGCATTTGGTTCCAGCCTACACCCTTTTATGCCAGCAAGCTTCTAGAAGCAATTAACTGACTTCACAAGAGACAAGTGGACAGGCAGTGTTTGTCTTTTTTTTTTGTATGCTGTAAACCATATTTAATATCAGAATCTGCATTTGAATTTAAAATCAGAATCAGAATGGGAGGTGGGGGTCCTTTTGCAAAGACATAAAAAATATCGCGCAAGAGCTACATGGGTAGGATTGCATTTTAATAGAGTAGGTAGAGATTGAAACCATGAAGCTGTTCAACGAGATCCCAGTGAGAGGAGAACAATAAAATATATATAACATTTTCATGCATTTTTGATGTTTCTGCACATTGATGCACATGTTCTTCAAACAGCAATGGAAAAAGCTAATGTGGTGATTCTCGAGCCAATCATGTCTGTGGAAATCGTGGCACCCAACGAATTCCAGGGAACCATCATCGCCGGGGTCAACCGACGCCATGGCGTCATCACCGGCCAAGACGGTTCTGATGGCTACTTCACCCTGTATGCTGATGTAAGTACATCTTAAATGGAATCTCCCCACACTCTGGTTAAATGCAATATCGTTTGAAATGCGTTTACAAATATTGACTTAAGGTAAATGTGTTCATAATGCAAATATTTTTGTTAGAACTGAATAGCCTACGTATTTAGATTGGACTATACTGCCTCTGCCTTGATCCCTAACCTTCCTGTCGGTATGTCTTTTCCAGATTCCTCTCAACGACATGTTTGGTTATTCTACCGAGTTGCGTTCTTGCACTGAGGTACTTAGTTCAAATTTTTTTTTTTTTTTATAGTTTTAAAAAATAAAATGTAATTTTACATTTATTTAAACCCTACTTTTAAGCTAAACAATGCATTTCACAGACACTGCACAGCATAGCTTTATAATATAAATATTTATGGTAAATGAAAAAAATACCTTCTATATATTTTTACTGATGATAGAGTAAATCTATGTATAATTTTGTATCTGCAAATATCATGATACTAATTACAAGCCTGGGTGATAGTGATTCTTATAATCAGAGCTTTTTTTTTTTGTCATGTGCACATTTTAAGTAACACGGTTTTACAAAGCTGGTTAGTGTTGAAGTATAATTTCTGGGCATCTATTCATCACTTCTATTTCTTCCACAGGGGAAAGGAGAGTACACTATGGAGTACAGCAGATATCAACCTTGTCTGCCTCCTGTTCAAGAGGACCTTGTTAATAAGTACCTGGAGGCAACAGGACAGTTGCCTGCAAAGAAGGGCAAATGGAAGAATTAAGCAAATATTCACACACAGTTTCCCTCTCATTAGTTGGTCAATTATGTAATTTATAAATATACAATTTTAATTTGTACATACTCCACAGAGCCGTGCTTTTATGCACATGGTGTGGACTTGGAGGATGGCTTTGAGGGTGTATGCTGGATTGTTTTGTACTGTGTACAACATGGAGTATAATAATAAAAAAGGAAATCGACTGTGTGTCTGTGTACTTTGATAACATTTATGTTCACACAAGATTTTGTGGCCCTGGTTTTTTTTTTTATTCCTCCGTTATAGAATGGCATAAATGTGCATTTAACTATTCAGCTCATAGACACAAACTCTCATAAAGCAACACTTACCTTAGTCACTGATATACTGTTAGGAAACGATGGCACGCAGCTGGAAGGACAGTCCATCTCAATTTGTGATCCTGTGCCTGGAATCCCGGTCATTGGATTGCTGTAAATCGCTGGACAATCCCAAGCCAGTGAGAAGAGAACCAGACGTACCAAGCAGAACCAATTCATGTTCAATAAGTAAAGAGGGCAAGTTTAGGAAAGCTCTGAAGGATAAAGTGTGCAACAACAAAATATATATATTTATAAGGAAAATCTCGTAAGATCTGTTTTAAAGTGAAATGGGGAGCTACACCAGAATGTTCACAAAGGCAGGCAAGATTAAGTTCTCAAGAGTGCTCTCTTGTATGCTCTCATTCCTTCACTTGGAATCTGTCCTTGCCCTTAAAAAGAAAACAAAATTCCTCCCACGTTCTGCAAACAGCTGAACAAACTTTAAAGTTGAGAGGAGGGGAAATGTAGCTGATTGGCTGAATGTAAGTCAATTGCAGAGATCTGATTTATATAATAATTTGGGTCAAGAATGTTTTTCCTGGTCTATAAAACTTTTATACAGTATTATAAATGTATATGCAAGACACTGTATTTTTTTAGATAACTGACTGCTTAAGCTCACTAGCATTGTATTAATGAATTGGTTATATTAATTGTGAGCATTAATGCCTGCACATGTTCAATCATTTGGTTTTATTTACCATACTGACAATCATCTCTACATATGTGTGTGAAGTAGGGAGAGGAAGGCAAATGCAGCTGTGGTCAACCTGGGTTTTGTTTACATGTTCTAATCTGGAATGTTCTGCAGTGATTGCATGCAGGGAGAAAACTGGTTCACAAAACAACAGCTGAATGTTATTAGAAATTCATGAACTCTTCTAACTCTGTCCATTAAAAAAACAAAAGTCCTGAAATGTCACATTGATATACGTAATTATTTAGAACCCTTTGTTACGACACTGAAAATTTAGTTCCGGTGCGTCCTATCTTTTGGATAGATTTCGAGATGTTTCTGCATTCGACCTGTGGCAAATTCAGTGGGCATGATTTGAAAAGGAAAACAATTGTCTGAAAATGCAAGCCATGAGGTTAATGGAACTGCTTGCAGAGCTCTGAAACAGGATTGTGTTGAATGTGTTTTTTGCTTTGTTGAAAGGTTGTATGGAGTGTTGTCATTTTTTCACAGTTTATGTGTCAGCCTCATGCTAAAATGCTTGAATATATATCTTTTTTTTTTTTTTTGAGATATATAGCTGACATTATGGACCCTGACAGAACCAGTTGCCATAATTCACTTCTAAATTGATCCTCCTCAGTTATTATCACTCTTACTATATGAAGTTCTTTACCTGGGCTAGTGTGTGCTAGTTTGAGGGTTTAAGGTGAGAATACATAAACATTTAATCAATGTGAGTCTAAAGGAATGATACTTTATTCATAGTTATATCCTGAAGTCTCTCCAAGATTAGTTCATAAATCACATTAAAATGAGATCCTGGGGAAAAAAAATTCATGAGCAAAATAAATGGGCTCTTTTGACTGACACCTCAGCGATGGGGTTTTGGAGAAGTCGCAAACCTGCAGCATCTTGAACCTGATTTACTGCCAACCTGCTGATTAATGTAATCATGAAATATGATCTCCAGGAAAAGGCTGTACACCAGGCCGGAAATTAATGAGCTTCACCCTCATTTACAATGCCTGCCTGGGCCACAGGAGAAGAAAACCTGTTTGTTGAGTGCAGATTAATTTTTCTGACAGATTACCAGGCCTGAGTGAATTATTTGCGATTTCTAAATGACATCTGTGGTAATTACAAAGTCCTGGTGGCTGCAGTTCTCCCAGGCCTTGAATGACTATTTCACTCAGACTCACTAATGTGGTTAAGTGTGAACACAGGTTAGGAGGATTGTAGGAAAAATAAATTGTAGCATAACACTATACCCTTTATTCTAATGTTTTTTTTTATTTGGGCTGGCAGGCATTTGGATGTAAAAACATTTTCACATCTTAGATTGTAAGTTGCAGAGTACAGTAGTTCTTGCACCAGATGATGACTACCATTCATTGTACAATAATAAAAAAGATATGCTGTACAAATACACTAAATGTACACCTACAACGCTGACTAATAAGGTAGGTGTACAGTTAACCAACTGCTGGGAATGAATCAGTCATACCAGCAAAACCCATTTCCACATAAAGGTATTACTAGAAAG
Source organism: Silurus meridionalis (assembly GCF_014805685.1). Classification (NCBI taxonomy): domain Eukaryota; kingdom Metazoa; phylum Chordata; class Actinopteri; order Siluriformes; family Siluridae; genus Silurus; species Silurus meridionalis. The sequence continues at coordinate 14,388,875 of NC_060903.1, forward strand.
AGTTCCCAATAGTCCTTTTGTGCTAATGAGGTCTGCATAGCAACAGATGGCCAGGTTTTGGGCAATAATTATATAATTGTATGAAACTATATATATGTGTGTGTGTGTGTGTGTTTTGTGTGTTTTGACACCTAACCAATCACACTGATGCGGTTTGTGCTTGGTAACCATCCCATTATAAATTTCGAATGCCATTTTTTTTTTATCTTATAATACCCTTCACTATTCTTGGAAACCTTCCACAATGTTTTGGAGTTGGATTTGTGCTTATTCGGCCATAAAAGCATTAGTGTGAAAGGGCGCAGAGGCCTGTGGTGCAGTCTGTGGGGTTGAGGTCAGCCATGACATGTATTTATGAACCTCAATTTTTGTGCACAGTAGCCCTGTTACACTTGGATGGCTTTGGTGAACAATTCTTCCAAAGAGGAAACACAAAACTGTGATTCTAACTTTGTGGCAAAAACTTAAATATAGGTGTGATGGTCAGATACGAGTCAGATACACATACCTGAAATGTATAGTGTATCTACACAGTTATATGGTTTACATGGTAAAATAACCAGGGTAATATATACAGTAGGTCCAAGATAGAAATGGAACAATGATTCATCCAGAAGATTTTGACTGGGGTGCTTATTGTTGGATGCAAAGCATGATATAATGTTTTCTAAATGTTCAACTGAGATATTTATAAATGTTCAGCCATAAAGTAGAAGTTTATTTCACCACCAGCATGTCTTCTCTGTATTCTGAGAGCTTGTGGAACCAAGTGAGCAGTGCTAAACTAAGTGCTGTGAGGTAAAGGGGTGCTGATCCACTTTTTGCTTTGTAGGTGAGCATGAGGGTTTCAAATCTGATGAAAGCAGCTACAGTAACCCATTTTAGGGAGCATAGCAGAGGGGTGGTTTGGAAGAACCTAGGAATGTGGACAACAAGTTGTGTGGCTGCAAAGGCCCAATGTATTTCATAGGCAGGAATGACAAGCGTGAATTGCAATATTCAGTCTTGGGATCAACATGAGTGTTAGACTGACAATAAGAGAAAGAAAAGGACAGTTTATTGTCCATGGTTACCTCAAGATTTCTTGCAGTGACCAATGGTGAGATCATGATGTGGAGATTAATAATTACTGATGTTTTTCTTTACTTCTTAAATTTGTATATTAGTTTTCATAACATAAATTAAGTAAACTTTAATGCTACTGTGTTTTCAGTAAAACAGTTGTAGGACCAGAGCTGCTACTTGAAGACAACTAGCTAACAAGTAAATAGCAAAACAAACCTTCACTGCCAAGATAATGTCAGCTAGTAATATTTAGCTCTTGTAAACACATTCCTTTTAAAGATAACCTCTATGAATTCCAGATGTTGTTTTGTTCATTGCCTTATAAAAAATGGATGTATATTAGTAAAATATTCTGGAGAAGTCCATGCTGAAAAGTTTATATTTCTCTTTCTGAAGATGAATAGAAATGTTATATGTAAATTTACTGTAAATCCCACCCACAGACTCACTCTCTCTGGGGTACTTTATTTCTGGTACTTTATTTCTTTCATTAGTCTCTTTTTTAACTGTAACTCTGTTCATATTGATTTTTTTATTTTTATTTCACTATAATATACACTTTTTATAATTCAAACATCATGGAAATGCAATGCAAATCTTTATACTTTACAAATATTTACTCTGTCTGTAAAGATTCTCAGTCATCCAGATGCGGTTTTCTGGAAGTTCTATCATGTTAACTGGACTTCTGTCTTCTATGTTCTACAAATTTATGAAATCCTGTCAACTTCCTTCAGACTGAAGAAGCTGCTCGGATGAGTATTAAGATGTTTCAATCCAACCGGATAGAAGTCCAGTTGATGTGGCCCAACTACCAAATTTAAGACTTAAGTCTTTATGTCTTTATGGTTATTTGGTGGGTAGCGTCGTTCTCACAGCTCCATGGTCCTAGTTGGGAAACACAACACAAGAAATTGCCTCTAGTGTTGAATTCCTCTCTCTGAAAATTGTCACAATAGTTGTACTTGATATTCTTTAAGAGATTGGTGTTTTATTCAGGATGTAATCACCTCTGGTGCCCAGTGGTCCTGGGATTAGCATTATGACCCTACGTACAGTGTGCGACTAAAAGAGTTTAATTATAGACAGGAATAATAGAATAGTAAATATTATAGGATCTAAGGCACAAGCTATTATTAATCCTGGTCTTTTAACAACCAATGAACAACTGCAACTTTTGCATTCGCTCAAATGATGACTTGATGAGCTCAACTGTGGGTGTAAATTATATTTATTCAAACATACTGCTATGACACAAACACAGTACAGCTCTCCACTCATCCACCATCCCTTCATCCTATAGCCTAAAATATCTGCGCATGCGCAGAACTATTTTACAAGCCGGGGAAACCTTATAAGACACGTCATGCATTTGACGTGTTGAAATTGCGGATTTTGGAATTATTTTAATTTTTTCTGTTCATTATATAAAACTCTGTCGTATATATAGCCTGGTGTTTATTCCAAACTTTTTTCCGGTGTGGAAAATTTAACCACGTGATATTGCAGTCACATGACTTTTTGTGGTCACATGACCTTGAAAACGCTTTCTTTATGATTGAAGGCTACAAGAAAGCAGAGAGACTCACGGAAATGGCTGACGGAGAAGAAAACCAGAGGCTTTTAAATGAAAATGTTTATGAGGATGGAACCAGGAGACGCATGTCCCCGATCTGTGACCCGAATCATTTACTCCACCGCCTCGTCGTCCTTTTTCTGATGTGCTTTCTGGGATTTGGTGAGCTCTTCCACTTAAGGAGCAGACAGTCATCCTGCTTACTGAATAGTCAAGTTGTGATGATGGTCCAGTTTGATGTAATGTACTGTATTTTGTCTTGAAAGCTGTCTAATATATCATTAATTTTCTATTTACTCGATTTCAGGAAGCTACTTCTGTTATGACAACCCAGCTGCTCTTCAGAAACAAGTCATCCAGGTTAGATTTGTTTTCCTTCTTGTTTTATCACCCATTGATTTGTTTCTATCATCTTTATCTGATGCTCTGTTTTTATGGGAACTTCTTTTAAAATTGATTGATTGAAGGTAGAACTTGGCTCTGGTGCCTATGGATTTTTATTGATTTGCTCCTTTCTGGGTGATAAGAACATCCAAGGTGTCACATGGCTGACATGAAGCTCTTCATTTGTAACCTCAAGATATGAAGCTTCTTGAAACATTATTGAAAAATACCCAAATTCATCATTCGGTTTGTCTCGTCTACACGAGATATAGACCTGTTGATATGTCGGTCATGGAACGTTTTGACCCATGCTGAAAACAAATCGGTCAAATGTACACACACACACACACACACACACACACACACACACACACACACACACACACACATATGCCAGAACCAATTTCTACCAATCACTATTTTGAAGTCAGAGGTGGAAAGAGTAATAAAATATTCTTCTCAAGTAAAATTACCTTCAGACTTTACCAAGTTATTACACTGAAATGCAACAACTTGATAAATAAATAAATAAATAAATAAATGGGGAAAAAATACACTGCAGGCAATGACTTGTCTAATGTGAGTTCGAAAAAAAACTTGTCATTAATTATAATGAGAGAAATTGCAAATGGAGATTCAGAATTCAGACAGCGAGCGCACACTTTAAACGACTTCATAGTGACCAATAATAATGCTGTGATTGGACACTGCATTCTGAACAAAAGTGTGTTACATAACATAATGCTCAAATCGAATGCAACATCAGCAGATCTACTTGTTTGTTTCATAAGAATTTGACAGCCTTTCCCTTTCGGCTGAGTCTGCATTACTAGATCCTACATTTTGTTCATTTTTGGCTAAGGTTGACCTGTTTGGTGAATACACCCAGTGGACTGCATATTGTAAACAATCTGACCACTGAATCAGGCTAGATTTAATCTAACAAGCTAGAAACCTTGGTAATGTATAATAATAGTCATCAATATTATTATTAATATTCAAGCCCTGGTATCGGCCCCATGAAACATGGCTGCCCCAGTGCTTTGAACTCAGCTTCGTACATCACTGGGATATGTGAAGAAAGTAAGAATTTCCCTGTTAAATCAATAAAGGATCTTTTTATATTTCAGATTGGGCACTATATAGAGGAACATGTGGAATCCTGACCAACTGAAACTCCTTTACAAAGCCATGGCCATTAATATAGTGTTGGTTGACCTTTTAATGCTGTAACAGTCCCCAATCTTTGTGAAGGCTTTGCTCTAGATTTTGGAAGAAGATCTCATGTCTGTTTAGCGATTGTACAATGACCTCATACTTTTTTCCCTCATATTATTACAATCCATATTGTTTAATGTATGCAACACAGGCTCCTTGCATTACATGGGTTATACTGTATCTGCATATCCTGTGGTCATCCTCTCACCAAAATCCCCCCCCCTCCCCCACACACACACGTTTTCTCATGAAGTTAATGAGGCAAAAAATTATGCTTGTCATGTTGCAAAGAAACCAGAATAGCTTTGCCTCTGACTTTTCCAAAGTGCTGACATTGAAGAATCTTTCCAAAAAATGCTACATAAGCGTCTCCTAAAACAGAAAACGCCACAATATCGACAAACGCACAACGTGTTGTGTTTCAAAAATGTCATATTAAAACCTTTTCATGTAAATTGTCTGGTAACACCTTACACCTGAAGGTGTATAGCAATCATTCCTGGGGTTTAATACTATATAATCCATTAACACTATACATACTATATCTGAACCTATCATGAACAAGGGAAACAACGTGGTCACGTCTCGTGTATGCATCTTCTAGTTTCAGCCACTGCTGCAAATACGGTGTCTCTGTATTTCCCTTTTTCAAAGCCAGTCTTTCGTTTATTGGCTCTCGGGTTTAATCTTTGGCTTTCTCTTTCACTTGAAGGTATGAACATGCAGAAGGTCAAAAACCTGAAATGAGAAAAGGTTGTTGACCTCCATGGCTCAGGCAATGGCTAAAAAATGCTTTAAAACGATAGCTTTATTATATTGGAAATATTATGGATTTAAATCGGTCTGTTTTGCGGACAAACCTTTGTTTAGGAAGTAAAGATATTTTACAGATTGTATGATTGTTGAGCGAATGTACAAAGAAGATACTGAAAAATACTTTTAATACCTCACAGGGTCTTTTGATGTTCATGGGTTTTGAATTTCTGTCTTGTAGGCTTTCAGAAAACTGTTTTTTCTCCACAGGGGAAGCAATAAAAACGTTCTAGTTTTAGAATTTAAGTTTTTTTCTCTTAAAACTGAAATAAATTTAAGTTTTTACCAAAGAATGTTTGGTAACAATGAAATAAACAGTCATCCTCTATATCATATTGCATGTGATCAATCTTACATGGGTAAAACAAATGGTAAAACATTACCATTTTGCACCATATACATCTCCTTTTTTTGCCTTATATGGTATAGAGTAGATCAGAAATTTACCTGGGAGAGATATAAATATTATTGCAAAATGTATTCAGGATTTCAGTCTTAATGTCTAAAACGCCATCTATCTGTTACTGAGTTGGTATAATTTGTAATGGGTGATAACATTTTCTTTTTGTCTCTCCCTTTCCTTCGCTCGCTCTCCCTTTATTTATCTTTTTCTTAAAAGGATATGGACTTAAACACCTCTAAGTTCATGCAACTTTATGCATGGTACTCATGGCCCAACGTATTTCTCTGTTTCTTGGGAGGATTTTTGTTGGACAGGGTTTTTGGCATAAGGTAAGTCTCATTTTATATTTATATACATGAGTATATATAGTATGTCTAAAAAATCAGGAACCAGTAATAAACACGTATCTGTGCACTATTTAGGCAAAAGTATTGGAACACAGGACTTTTTTAGCCTCAAGTTACCACGAAGTTGGAAGCAGACAATTATATTGGATGTCTTTTGAATGCAGTAGCATTCAATTCTCCCTTCACTTGAACTAGGAGAGCCAAACCTGGTTCCGCATGTCCCTGTGCACAAAGTCAGCTTCCTAAGTATATAGTTTATATGGGTTGGATTGGAAGATCTTGAATTGCCTGCTATAGATGATTAAACTCAACCCTACTGAACCTTGCACCCCAGCCCTCCTAACCTTACCTGCATCAGTACCTAATTTACCTAACACCCTCGTATCCGAATGAGCACAAATCTCCACAACTACACTCGTAAATCTAGTTAAGCATCTCCTCAGAAAAGTGGAGGTTACAAACACAGCAAATGTGGACTAAGTGTGGCTTGGGATTTTTAAAGCACACAAACAAATTTTATGCTCAGGTGTCCACAATATAGAGTATGTGCTGTTTTGTTCTTATTGGTTCCTGATGTTTCAGACAATGTGGATGTGTAGATTAATCAGATTAAACAATCCACTAAAATTTTAGCTTCATGTTTGTATAGTATTTTATTTTTTTAAGTTGTACTCTTGCATTTAGTACTTTTAAACCACACTGTTATTTATGATTGTTGGTATTGTCAGCCATTAATTGACCTTGTCACTCTTTCTAGGTTGGGGACAGTCATCTTTGCACTGTTTGTGTGTGTTGGACAGGTAGATACACATCCTAACACAACTATTTTAAGGCATGCTACAGTATAGAGTATTCATATCCATATGAAACTAATCAAGCACACAGAAATGTTATAATATTAACACTACATAATAAAACGCATAGGTGACTATTATTATGTATAAAGTTGGACACTTTTAATTCTAAGCTCGAAACATATAACAAATTTATCTTTGAATATTCTACATAAAGTGCCTTAGTTTTGTGTTGAACCGGTGTAGGAGGTGTCAGAGCAGCTTCAGTGGACTTTGTCTCTGTCTTATGATCGTCTTATATGTCTGGAAGATATCTCCTGCAATTGGTGTTTTGATGATGGTAGCGGAGAATGCTGTCTGGCAACATTGCTTTCAAAAAGTTATTCAATTGATTTAAGACCTGAAGAGTCCACATGCTTTGCAGACTTATGGTAATAGTGTCAGAAGGACTGCAGTATTGATATGTAGCGACCATTTTCTCTGGACTTAAGCTATGTCAAAAAAAATCCCCACAATTTAATAAATCAATGCTTATATGGGATTGGCCATTTAGCCCTGTTAGTAAAACGGTTGGCAGTATATTATTGTATGTGTATAGATCTATCCATCTATAGTAACTTTATCACATCATTTTTATAGGTCATATTTGCCTTGGGTGCTTTGGTCAACCATTTCTGGCTAATGGAATGTGGGCGCTTTGTTTTTGGGTAAGCAACCTTATAAACCTACAGTTTTTAAATAGTGTTTATAGAAATACTATGAGCGTACTTTTTCTCTACATGCAGCATTGGAGGAGAGTCGTTGGCTGTCGCTCAGAACACGTATGCAGTGAATTGGTTCAAAGGAAAGGAGCTTAACCTGGTATTTGGCCTGCAGCTCAGCATGGCGAGAGTGGTGAGAAAAATGCATTAGTGACTTTTGGGTGAAGAAAAAAAAATGAAGGCAGTTTAATACACAAAATATTGTTTAATTAGTTTCATTTTAGAGTTTAGTCCAATTTTAGGTTTGGTTCCCTGGTAAGGATAGCCTAAATCCAATTATGTAAATGCTATGATTTTTAGGGTGTAGCTTGGATGTTTTAATTCTAAATTGCATCAAATATCCTGCTCTAAATCATCATGAGAATAACTGAGAATAAATCTCTGTTTCGAGAGCAATTAAGACTTTTATGAACAAAAAGACTCCTTTTGCTCTCCAATAAAATCTTCGCTTAGAGATGCACAAAATCTAAGACATTCGATTATCATGCATGCATTATCAACCTTAAAAGTCAATTGTTCACCAATAGCCTATTAACTTTAATTGTTCAGATGTGTTTGTTATCTTCTAGGGAAGTACAGTGAATATGAACATCATGAGCTGGGTGTATGATCAGATGAAGGGCTTATTGGGCCGAACGGGTCACTACACTCTCGGAACAGCACTCATGATCGGTAATGTATATTGGAGTAGAATAAAACAATCAACAAACCCCTTTGCATAACAACAGCATTCACCACTGATATGAAGTGTTTTTTTTTTTTCCACATAAATGATCCTGCTGTTTTTGTAGACTTCAAGGACGTAGAAAGGAAGCCTTGCTTTAACATTTCCATACAATTTAAAAGTATTAAGGTGAATTATCTTTTATTTTACAACCTCGAGCACATATACAGTGCATTCAATCAGGACAAACCCTTGACACCAGATAGTGTGTTACAATTTGTCTGTTCATATCATCCGATGCTCAATCTTTGAAACTCGAGTCTCTAGTTACACAGCCAGACGGGACTTGTTTGAAATGCAAAACCATTTTTCATTACGGAAAAATGAAATCGGAGCCTGAGAGCAGTCGTGTCATTGAGTTTGCAGTTTCACTTCTGCTCTGTTACCCTTCCGTTTCATGCCTCTCTAATCCAGATCCTGCACAGCTCGGGCGTTTTCCCTTTTTTTTCTGATTTAGCGACGTTTCCCTTCTCTTTATCTTATTAAGCAGGTCTATTTTAAATAGCTTTTCATATTGCACTTCCTTTACTTTTCATGTGCTACTGCATGCGCACAGCATTCTAACGAAACATGGTATAGTAAATATCATAGTGTAATTCCTGCAACAGGGAGGTGAATCGAATGTCCCTGTTGCAGGCACATCAATGCATCATGAAAATTGTGTGGTAAAAATAAGGTATGGTTTGTGACTGTTCGAGGAACTGAAGTGTCTGTGTGCTCTTGTGCATTGTTTTTCAGCGGGCGCAACATGTGTCTTATCTCTGGTCTGTGCTCTGTTGTTGGCCTACTTGGACAAACGAGCAGAGAGGATCCTCAACAAGGAGCAGGGAAAGACTGGTCAGTAACTTTTTTTTTTTTTTTATTGTATTTTTTTTAATAAATAATTTTTTATGGCTGCTACACTATAAAAATCAAGATGAAATGTTATTGATAAACAGCGTATATATATTCTGCTGATCCTAGTGGCTTTTTTTGTGCAGCTTGGCAGTAAGGATTAGGACCCATATGGGACATAATTACAGACTTTTCTTCAACCTTGAAAGCTTTTCATACCTCCTTCTATATGATTGTCAATATAACGCCTTAACAGCTCATTAAATACGATGGTTGGAAAAGGGAAGTTATTTGGATTTTTTGTGTGTGTGTGTGTGTGTGTGTGTGTGTGTGTGTGTGTGTGTGTGTGTGTGTGTGTGTGTGTGTGTGTGTGTGTGTGTGTGTAGGTGAAGTGATCAAGTTAAAGGATGTAAAGCACTTCCCCGTCCAACTGTGGATGATCTTCATCATTTGTGTGGGATATTACGTAGCCATCTTCCCCTTTATTGGCTTGGGACAGTAAGTGCACATGCACACACATGATCACACACACGGTACTTTCTCTTCTTGTTTTAGATAGAGACGTGAATGCATTTGTTAACAGATGTTAAAAATGTTATTAGAATTAAAATTGACTGGAAAAATAGTAGTATATTTAATGGGTACACCATCAGGTTTAGTGTATTTGGTCTAGACGAGAACTAGTAACATGGTTGATATTTGTTGTTCAAACGGACATTCATTAAGGCACTTGGACAAATACAGAAACGTTGTTTGTTACAACAAAGTATTGATCAATGGCATGCGTAAAGTCTCATATTGTTTTCTAAACCGGGGTCCTCAACCACCAGGCCGTGTATCATTCGTATAAATATATCATATATCCTAATAAATATCATATAAATAAAATACATTCTATTACTTATTTCCTTTTGTGGTCTGAAAGATGTTTTATTTAAAAAAAAAAAAAAAAAAACTGACCATTTCTGCTCGTGCCATTTTCCCACACGGTTCACTTTTTTTTTTTTTTTTTTTTAAATGCAAAAATTAAGTTCCAACTAATTCTGCATTATGGTGAGTTACATTTTGATTCTATAATTATTAATAATAAAAATGAATAATCAAATCCTATAGTATGAATTATAATAATATTATAATATGCATGGTATCGCAGACCTGTCTTGTCCCTGGACAAAATTGTCTTGTGTGAAACTGGTCTGTGATGCATAAAAGGTTGGGGACCACTGATCTAAACAGTACTGATCAACTAACAGGCATGTCGTGTCCATACAGAAAAACAAATAGTCAGAATTCTGTCTTTAGGCTGCAAAAACTCAATAGTACAAGTGGGTAAAAATCCATCTAATAGCCACAGTGTGGACAAACAGACCGATCCACTGCGGAGACATCTTTTGGTAAAATGTCAATATCCATTTAGGATGCAGAAGATGCCTAAAAAGAGAGCTGACAGCTGCTGGTTCAGATTTATACTGTATGTACAGCAGTTAGAGGATAAACAACTTGATTTATCAATATAACAGACTGGAAAGCTGTTTTGCTGATGGCCAAATCCAAAGTACAGTCTGTTGACTTTTTCTCCGGATTCTTATTTGATCCCATCTAGCCTTTTTTTTTTTGTTGTTGTTGGTTTCATGTGTATAGATAAAAGTTGAATGGTTATCAAAAGCAACAGGAAAAAAAACTAATGTTCCACAGAGGTGTTAAATTTTATTCCTGCCGGGGAATTAAGCATTTTTAAGTATTTTTTTATATCGTACGGTCTAAAAGCTAAGTATTATTTTGTACAGAATAAATCAATTTAGTTGATCATAGTTATATTTGTGTCACAAAGGTATCAAAATTGTTTTAACATTATTTCTTCCTCAATTTCTCTTGGTTGCTGCAATGGTTGAAGTTTTGCATTTGAAGTCAGTTAATTGTGGACCCATTTCTGAAGCCTTTTTAAACACAAGTGTATATGTAAAAAAAAAGATATACATTTTATCCGTTGCTTTTGTCCAAATACATGCACTAATGCAGCATATGCCCACTTGTTTTATATTCTATGAAACCATAATACATGATGCATTCGCTATATATTTGCACTTTATTTTTTCTTCTGTAACATGGAGATTTCCCCACTGTGGGACTAATAAAGGTATATCTTATCTGTTCTCTTGTGTGGGCTAGAAGTAGTAAAAAAAAAGGTAGCATTTTCAGATCCCTTTTCTAGCTGTTTAACTTTACTGTCCCTTCCTGAAATATCAGCAATTTCTTTAATTTTTTGGGTCTTTTAATTCATTTTTACCTGTATATCGCTTTTAACAATGGACATGGTCTCAAAGTAGCTTTACAGAGGCAATGCAATAAAGGAATGAATAAGATTGTTTTATTTTATATAATATATTTTATTTATATATTATAACTTACATAAAACATATCTCGGTATATGAACTCGGTTATTTGAGTACTAAATTTGTTGTTCTAGGTTTTAAATAAATGTTTACAGGTCTTAATTTTCCGATTACATGTAAAGCTACTTGTAATGCTTACTGAAATGCTCATGCAGAACTTTCGTTTTTGTTTGTTTCTGTGGTGTTGTAGTTCTTTCTTTCGCTTGTCCAAACCAGATTTGCTGTATTGCAACTACAAATAAGACCAACATGCAACAGCCAATCATCTTTCTGTTTTTTGAATCTCTCTTGGATTGTATCACAGATGTAGCTATGGGGAAGTGCAAGTTTAGCAATACTAGCCTCGGAAAAGAAAATGAATTTAGGGCTTGTTTACGGCCAGTTGCTAACGACGTATTTGTGTGTTTTTGATGTTGTGATATTCAGTTGGTCTTGTATTTCATTCTTAATGGTTATGCTGGCACAGGTTTCGGTCTCCTTGTTCAAGGGACTAGACAATATAATGGCACCACATATATTGACTATACAGTATATTGTGTGCCTCCAACATTTTGGCAACAGTATCAGGAAGAACATTATATGGCTGGAAAATTGAGGATCCCAGTACATTTGATTTAAATAGTATATTTTATATGTAATCATATAGATTAAGAATCTAGAGATTGGATTTTATACACTGATTTGATTTGTCACTGCTTTGCAGGGTTTTCTTCATTGAAAAGTTTAACTTCTCTCCACCTCAGGCAAGAGCAATCAACAGGTAATACATAGAAACATCATGTTCTGAAAAGGATATCTAATGGTGGATTGCTACTGTTTCACCGGTTATCATTAATAAGCGTTGTTCCAATGTGTATTTGTCTTCTCTGTCTATTCCAGCATTGTGTACATCATCTCAGCTCCAGCCTCCCCTTTGTTGGGTTTCATGGTGGATAAAACGGGCAAGAACGTCATATGGGTTATGTGTGCTGTGGTCACAACTCTGCTTGCTCACATGATGCTGGCTTTCACCTTCTGGAACCCATGGTTTGCTATGGTAAAGCCTTTGTTCAGTCTCAAAAATATGTATACAGTCAATATCTGAGAAACACTGGGCATTAGGTGGAATTATGGGATAGTAGTTTATTCCAGTGCTAATCTTAATCATTCATAACAGTAGCTTTAATAATGAGCATAAAATGACCATAAAAAAGTGAACTTGTGCCTAAGTGTTGACCTGTATGTTTAGGTGTACATTTTAAAAGATTTTTCTCCGTAGGTCCTCTTGGGTGTGTCATATTCACTGTTGGCCTGTGCTCTGTGGCCAATGGTGGCCTTTGTAGTGCCAGAACACCAACTGGGCACAGCATATGGATTGTAAGAACCTGATTGTACTTTTTGGCTTGTATACAATGCTATGAAATTACTCTTGTTGCATATGGTGTCATTTAAAGGACAGTTATCACCTATTCTTCACGTCTCTTTCTTTCTCTTTTACAGTATGCAGTCCATACAGAACCTTGGTTTGGCACTTATCTCCATGGCAGCAGGAGCCATTCTTGACAGCAAGGGTTACCTCTTCCTGGAGGTCTTCTTCTGTGCATGCATCTGCTGTGAGTGACAATGCTGTGTGAAAAATGAGCGTCTATATATACTGAATGTGTGAAGTCTGTCCTCAGGGTGTATTTATAAATACGTATGGAAATTCACTGGTCCAGTAGACGAAGTTCTTTTAGAAAAAAATGATAATGATCGGCATCTTAGTTAGTTACTAAGTGAGTTAATAAATAAATTGGTCAGGTTACAAACAGTTCTAAACATTTAAACCTTCAAATATATAGTTTAGTTGGGAAACATACAGCTGTATCTCATTTTTTTGCTGCAAGGCATTTCCAGGGATTTGATCGTAGACAATATTCCGACCCCTGCTAAAGCTCCCACATGGTGGTGAAGACACTGTTTTTCAAAGTTGAACTTTATTTAACCTTTGTCCTTGTAATATATGTGGCTGATTTTGCAACTCTGCTGTCATTTTTCCACTGTGCATCCAGTAGATGAAAGTAAGGGGGCGTCTCACAATGTCAGAATTTTCATGCACCTGGCAACACGGTATATCTGGAAAATAAGAACATGCAGTGCTCCCAGATTTATTGACACCCTTCTAGAAAATCAGCAGTAAATTTACTCTATAAAATAAACATTGCATGCAGTCATTGAAGTCAATTTCGTCCTTACGACATTTATCTGTACTGCTTACTTATAGGACAAAAGTATTGGGACACACATCCTAAGTGCTGAAATTAGGTGTTTCAATAGGACCCATTGCCATTGTTGTGTAAATTCAAGCCATGTAGTCTGCAAATTTCATTCTCACTAGATATTCCACGGTCACCTATAAGGGCTATTTTTGGAATGCGGAAACGTTTAGGAACAACAGCAGCTCAGCTATGAAGCGTAGGACCACCCATAAGGCTCGCCGAATGAGTGTGTAAAAGTCACGGATGCTCTGCTGATTCCATAGTTGAACAGTTTTAAACTTTCACTGGCATTAATATCAGTACGAAAACTGTGTAAAACTTTGTGGAATGGTTTTAAATGGGTGAGCAGCTGCATGCAAGCCTCTCATCACCAAGTATAATCATTCGTTTCCTCTCAGTCCCCTGGATCTCTGTTGTTTCCTTGAATCCCATCCTAAAAGATCTTTGCATGAAAGAGATGTTTGATCTGCACAAATCAGGTGATGAGTATAAAATATGTGCATAGTTTAATATAATATTTAAGAACAAAACAGGCTATTGAATACAATCTTCATGTTTGAAATAATTAGACACTTGAGCACAATTAGGAACATCAGCCAAGTTTAAAGCAGTATATCATACAATATGCAGCAGTTCAGCGAGTGTCATTTGAATTTCAGTTGGGATTGTGTGTTTAGATGAGATTTTTTGTCATGCAAAATGCAAAAGGGAACCTTTCTGAACTTCTTCTTTCAGCTTCTCCCATTAGGGGTCGCCACAGCGGATCATCAGTCTCCATACCCCCCCTGTCCTCTACATCTGCCTCTTTCAAACCAACTACCTGCATGTCTTCCTTCACCACAACCATAAACCTCCTCCTTGGATTCCTCTTTTCCGCTTTTCTGGTGGCTCCATCCTCAGCATTTCCTACTAATATACCCCATGTCCCTCCTCTGCACATGTCCAAACCATCTCAATCGGGCCTTTCTCACTTTGTCCCAAAATCTCATACATGCGCTGTCCCTCTAAAAAACTCATTCCTAATCCTGTCCATCGTCGTCACTCCCAACAAAAACCTCAACATCTTCAGCTCTGCTACCTCCAGCTCTGCCTCCTGTCTTTTACTCAGTGCCACTGTCTCTAATCCATACAACATCGCAGGTCTCACCACAATTCTATAAACTTTCCCTTTCACTCTTGCAGATACTCTTCTATCACAAATCACTTCTGCTATCACTTTTCTCCACCCACTTCACCCTGCCTGCACTTTTTTCTTCACTTCTCTAACACACTCTCCATTACTTTGCACTGTTGACCCCAGGTACCTGAACTCGTCCACCTTCTCCACCTCTTCTCCCTGCAACCGCACCACTCCACTGCCCTCCCTCTCATTCACACACATGTACTCTGTCTTACTCTTACTGAATTTCTTAGGGAACCTTTCTAACCCAAGAAGAATATAATGCTGTTTAAATTGTTTGAATGAGAAATTGGTCTAAGAATCTCCCCAGGACATGTCACAAAATACTGTTCTAATAATGCGATTAATATTCAATTTTAAAGGAATTGTTCATTCTGAAACCATTGCTTTGTAAATGAAAATTCATTACATAAACACATCCTTTTTTTTTTTTTTATATATATATATATGTTGTTTAACTTTTCAAATCATTTTCATCAATGGTGCCAGATTTGTCTGTTTATTAAGTACATAGGTGTGGTGGTGATGCATTTCTTTTTCAACAGTGGCTCTGATAGCGGTGGTGATGCTTTACCTTGTGGATTTTGTCCGAGGTACGTTTGACCGGGAGCTACATCAGTCGATTTCTAGTACTTTATCAGAATGATTCGTCTCTTTTAAACATTTCCATTTCATGTTTATATCTAGGTGGAGAACTGAATCTTTCGGCCTCGGAACGTGCCAAACTCCAGAAGAGCTTGTCTGCTGAGTCAGAGTAAGTTTGTAATGGTTTGACCTCTTAACTTTTTACTACTTTCCTCATTACAGCTGCAATAATTTCACCGTTAGGGACTCAGATAATGCAAAGTTATGTTAATTTCCAGTCAGGGCCATGGACTGCAATGCTGACTCTCTACATTAATGGAGTCGGTCTTTGTTTATTCATGTGTTTTTCTTCTCTTTTAATTTTTTTTTAATTTTTTTAAAATACACTTAAGGGTAAAACTAAATGTTTCATGTACTTGACCTGGAACGGAATAAGTTCTACAAGACCTGTAAATGAAATTTCTGAAAAGATTAGTGGATAATAATGCATGTGTGTTGTACTGTAACAAAGCCTGTGTGCTGTGTTCCAGGTGATAGGTGTTAATTTCACTGGCTTCACCCTTCCTGCTGTGATCTGTCTCACTGGACATCTCAGCCTGTCATTCACCCACCAAAGGGCATTTCTGCACACCTACTCCTCATCACACTGACCACTCTAATACCACCACTGGGATAGAGGGTCCTCTTAAATAGCCTTCTCCCCACAGATAGAACTTTTAATAATCACTGTTGTGTTTAACCTGGTTTGTAATATTGTACAAGCTGAGAGGAGGCTGAGAGAATCGATATGGCTGGTTAGGTCATGCCAGAGAGGATGTCCTGCCAAGCCTCTAAACCTGCACCTAAGAACAGCAGGACACTGAAAATACCACTTCCTTTTTTACTCTTGGTATCATTTAGTGGCTGTTCTGTTCACAGACCTTTGCACTGGTGAATCTTCTCCTACTGGAAAACTTACTGAAATGTAGCTTTTGCTTCATCTGTTCACAGGGGCACAGGTTCACATGCTACATTTTGGTATTTCACCCTCTGGGAGAAGCCATACTTCGCTCTTTCTTAGTTTTAAGGACCGCAGGTCTTTTATTTCTGGTTTTATTTTTTTATAAGAGATTTAGAATTTTTTGTTATTCAAATTTTTGGTGAATTTCTGTCACAGATTTTATTATTACAAATAATTTTTTTATGCGAATAGTGACAATTCCATTTGCGTGTAGTATCTATTGCACAGTATTTACACCAGTCAGCCTCTACATGAAAACCACTCACAGGAAAAATCAATAACATGGCTACCTTGTTACAATGGCACCTGTCAGGGGGTGGGATATATTTTGCAGCAAATGAACAGTAGTTCTCGAAGTTGATGTACTAGTGACAATGGTGCATCTCCAAAACAGCATGTTATATGGGCCGTTTCAGGTATGCCGTGGTTAGTATTACCAAAAATCTGCAAGAAATGTAAAGTGGTCCATGGAATGGCATTGGTTACGAGGTCATTGATGCCCATGGGTACAATCCTGCAGAAAAGCTTGTTGTAAAAATTTAATACTTTATATGATACTTACAGGATCTGCTGCTAATGTCTTGGTTGTCAAATACTACCACACACCTTTTAGAGGTATATTTGACAGATCAGAGCTGTTTTAACTCTATGGGACCTACAATATTAGGTAGGCGGTCGTAATGTTATGGCTGACCGGTGTATTTTCTCTGCATCATCCTTTTTATGGTATTAATAAAGTTAATTGAACATGGTATCATAACTGCATATAATATGATAGTTTATTTTAGTGGACCCCATATGCTTTTAAGCATATCAGTATAATTTTTATACATTTCAGACTTTTGGGAAAGTTCATATTTGTTACAATTGTGCATTATTGATATTAAAATGGAAAAGTATCATTGGAGCGTTCTATATATGCATTGTTCTTATTGCATAAAAATGTATACAAAATGTATTAATATACAATTTATTGATTTTAACAAATCATCATTGGTTAGAATAATCAAGAATTACACACACTTTTTATTGGTCTGCTGTTAAATCACTTGTAGGCCAATGCAGACAGCAAATATGATGCAAAAAAGCTTTCTCTATCTGCAAACCTCTGCACATTTGAAAATGCATTTCATTTCATTTTCTCACTCTTATAGGACTTTCTTAAGAGCCCAGAATGTGTTGCATTTCCTGTTTCTAAAATGCTCATGCTCTAAATTCAAGGCAAAGGAGGGATTAGGGTGAAAGAGGAATTTTTTTCAGTTATTCATTTTTGCTTTGTCAAACACATTGTACTAGTTTTCTTGTATAGCCCATTTTCTTCACACTGATTCCTATACTAACTCACTAACTGAAGGAAGTAATGAAGATAAATCAGCCCTGATGTTAGATGTAAAAATGATCTTAAACAAATTAATTCATCTTACTTGTACGTTGTAGATTGGTCAGTAATTTAGGACCCTTACCTACTAGCTTACTAGTAAATACAGTTATCCAAAGCCCAATCGTAAAGGGGTAAAGTTGAAAATGAAGAACTGGCAAATGGCCTGCAAACAGCATAAACTCAACAAATCGTAAATAGGAAACATTTAGGATCACAATTGAAATATCATGGCTTGGGAAGTAAAAAAAAACTGAGCATTACATTACAATGAGGCAGGGAGGTTCAAAGTCTGACTAAAAGAAATTTGTAGCACAGTGGTTAAGATTTTTAAGTCCAAGCTGCTACTGCTAAAGCCCTTGAGCAAGAGCCTTAACTCTCAACTGCTCAGTTGTAAAAATAAGATCATTGTAAGCCATTCTGTATAAGAACATCTGCCAGATGTCACAAATGTACCTAATATTTGTAAATAAATTGCAAGGAAAGTTAGTGAGTATGTCAAAAACAGTAATGGTATTTTTTCTTTCGTTTTTTTTTTTTTTTTTTTTTTTTAATAAAACAATTCCATGTATTCAGGATGTTGGTCATGTTCATGTTGAAATCTAACTAAGAAACTTTGTGAACCTTCCAAATAACCAAATAGTGTCTCTTCTATCCTAATCAAAAGGATCACTTTGTTACTGAGACGGTAATCTTGAATCAAAATGCTTTTTGGCTTCACATTAATCGTTGCTTGTGAAGTACTGTTTGCCTTGTAGCATAATAATTGCCAAAACCCTGACAGAATATACCTTTGCATTCTCTGGGAGAAGATTAATAATAATGGGTTGTTTTGAAATTTGTCAGTAGTCCCATTGGGATTGCGATTTCATCCTGCTGTTAATCGTTTAATATGGAAACGAGTTGCTGCAGTAGACTGTCTAATGAGTTTGATTAAAAGACCTTATCAGAGGGTTTAAAAACTCTCACTATGATGTTTGATGTTAAGTCATGTTCATGAATCACACTGAAACCTATTGCCTCGGGAAGAGGGTCTGGATTAGAACTAGCAGGTTTTTTGTATTCAAAAGTGGCCCCAGAGTCTGAGGGGAAAAATATAAATTACACTTTCTTTTACACTGTGTAAACTCTGAGGGTTGGAAGAAGAAATAAAGGATGAAGTGATTTCACATTGCATTTGGGTCTTTTGATTGCTTAGTAGGCTTTATGACAATCCTACAGTATTTAAAGCTTACTTTGAATTCTCTATCTATTTGTGTGTGTCTATTTGCTCCTTCTCTCGCTCTCTTTCTCTCTCTCTCTCGCTCTCTCTCTCTCTCTCTCTCTCTCTCTCTCAGGGTGCCAGGGAGCCTTCAAATCTTAAAGAAGCAGCAGCAGCAGGAGGAGCACACTAATTTCAAACCCTTGTCCTCATTTGTCCTCCGTAATCGTTATCTCTCCAGACTGGGGGCGCAGGTATCCCACACACACAACCTCGCTTTCTTCTTCTGTGCCTGAAATTACTCTATTTATCCTGTCCTACTACTTTAAACCTGGCACCCAGGTGTGCAAAAAAGAAATAATCTTTTTTTAGAAAGTGTATTCAGTTGCTATTTGATATCATATCTTGGTAGAACTGATGTCACCATGCCTATGCGTCAGCTTTTTTTAAGGCCTTGAATAGTTCTTTTTCCCCTTTTTCATTTTTAAGTTCTTTTTCTGACAGCTACTGATTTGCTGGTTGACAGAAAAAAACAGGTTTATTGTTATATTTTTCACTATTTATTCTTTGTTGTATTTGTTTTCTTAATGACCAGCTCCCAGACCACTACAACATCCATCTGTCCTCCCTCGCCTACAGAAGTTTGCTCCGCTGATCTGTTCTTAAAGTTACTTGTCCATCGTCTTGCTATGTTACTTGCCCATAGTTTGTGGGTTAAATGATGCATGCTGCTTTGGGTATTTTTGTGAGGATATAAATGGTGCACATTAGAACCCTGTTTGGTTTAATCAGTTTTAAGCCTTTATGGGCACCCTCCCTGTTCAGGGGTAATTCATGTCAGTTCATGTCACTCTGATCTATTGCTTGGATTTTGCACTCAACACTATTTATGAACTGTTATGTTTTTCACTACCGCCTGATAATCTAGCGGACGGAAATTGCATCAAACGTATTTTTTTATGACCGTATATCAGGCAACACTATTTAATAAAGATATTTTTACAGTACTAAAATTGAATGCCTTTTTGTTGCACATATCCTATACCCTGACCGGGCATACCATTATGACCACCTTTCTAATATTGTGGTGGTCTCATTTTTGCTGCCAAACAGTCCTGACCTGTCGAACATTAACAGCATTTACATATTAAGCAATTTGAGCTGCAGTATCTCTTCTGTTGGATTGGACCACTTTTGATAGATACTGACTAAGAGCTACAGTTTTGGAGATGCTCTGACACAGATGTCTAGCCATCACAATTTTGCCCTTGTCAAACTGTCTTAAATCCTTACCCTTTCCCATTTTTCCTGTTTCTAACACACAAAATATTAAGGACCAATTGTTCACTTGCTGCCTAATATATCTCACACGCTAACAGGTGCCATGATGTTATTCACTTCACCAGTCATAATGTTATGCCTTGGTCAGTGTCTATCCAATATCCTATACACCATCAAGCATTCTTGTTACAATTGCAAGTCGGAAACATCCTAAAAACTGAGATTTAATCTATGGTGTTTTGTGTCCTTCCTCTTCCTCCTCAGGTACTTGAGTTCACTTTGACACTAAATTACACAAACCTTTTAACTCCTCTCTCTCCCCTTGAGTGGAGATGATGCGTTTCCAATTAAACATGGCTCCAGCGTGCATAAGCCCCATATAATGACAAACCAAACAGTCATTTCGGAGGTCGTTATAAGAGCGAGTATCTGGAGGTCGCAGTCAACAATCCTGATTTCTAATTATATACAGCCATTTTCCCTTGTTTGCCATGTTAGGTGTGATTTGTGCTGGGAGGCTGTCAGTTTGTGCTGGACCCCAGCCATCTATACAGTAAGCGAGACTCCTTGTATAGATTAAATGCCATTTCATGCAACACTGCCAATTTCCATCCCATAAACAGAATTTTATCTGCTCTAGACGCTGTCTTAAAATTCACTTCACGCTGTCTAAATTTCACTTAATAGAACATGCTTGAACAGTGGTTACAAATGTAAGAACTTGTGTTTGTTTTTTTTTGTTTTTTTAAGAAAACATGACCACATAGTAGACAACATATGTGACAAGGGTGTACCAATCTTTTACTGACGACAACTACACACTCTGGACAAAAGACACCTGACCAAAAGATTTGTATGTACTTTTTTAATGTCCCATTCTACATTTAGTCTCTAGTTGCTTTAAGAATAACCCTCACTCTTCTGGGAAGATGTTCAACTAGTTTTTTTTTTGGGAGTGTGCTTGTGGAAATTTGTGCTTAATCAGCCAAAAGACTAAAGAGTTTAGCAAAGTCAGGAAGTGATGTAGGTGAGTTGAGGAGGCCTGGGGTGCAGGCAGCATTCCAATTCACACCAAAGGTGTTCAATATAGTTGAGGTCAGAGCTCTATAGCAGGCCATTCAAGATCTTTCACTCCAGTTGATATATTCATGAAGCTAGCTTTGTGCACAGTGGCATTGTCATGCTGGAACAGGTTTTGGTCTCCTACTTCAGGTAATGGGTAAATGCAATTTTATTGCATTAAAAGACAATTTATTTGACTGTTTGACTAGAACTTTGTTTGGGATGGACTATGTATAGCTGGAAAAGTCATATTTCCAGTACTTTTTCCATAAGTCTTTGAAATAAGAGGGAGAAAATGTTTAACAAGTTAATTTGAGAAATTGTCAAGACATTGCCTCCTTTGATGGAATGTTAGATTATCTATGTATTACTGCAGAATCCCACTCCAGTCTATCCCAGTTTGCCAACTAGCCTATAAACAGTGGCACTTTCAGCTGCTACTCATGCTTCTAATAATAGCATTGATCCTGCTATGACTAACACAGTGCCTGGAAACACATTTTTATCATTTTTGATGCATATATGTTTCTTTTGTTTATGTGCAACAAACTAAGTAAAAGGCAAAAACACAAGAATTGGACATGGATGGCTGACCGAAAGTTCTGTAGACAAATGAATCTGAATTTGACATTTCTGGCTCTAACAGAAGAACACAGGAGAACAGGAGAGATGATGTTAGCAGTCAGCTGTGGAGGCGGAAGTACACTTAAATTAGCACTTTCCAAGTTTGTTTTGTAAAAATCAAGAGTTATAGTCTGATTTTATATTAGGTTTGTAATCTAGCGTACCAGTGTAGATTTATTCATTGCTAGATACTCAAAGCACTTTAGTACATCGCTCTGGAGAAGGGCGTCTGCTAAATTCCGCAAATGTAAAATTGAAGCTTAATGGTTTGGGGTTGTTTTGGAGCAGGGAAGGTTGAAGACTTATTCCGGTTGATAGAAATACTAAACCAACATGGCTACCATTCCATACTTCAACACCATGCAATTCCATCTGGACTGCTGCTAGTTATAACCAACTTCACCATTCAATAAAAGAATGACCCGAAACATACGTTCAAGATCTGACTTATTTAGAGAGCAAACTCATCTTAAGTGTTACCTGCATTGGAATGGCCTGCCCAGTCACTGCATCTGCATCTTGGATCAATTGGATTGCAAGTTCAGAAAGAAATCTTCAACTTGTGATGAACAAGAGGCATGGCAAAGTATTTTAGCTAAATGTTTGGAAAAACAAACTGTCCAGATGCCAAGCTTGACACTATTCAGCTACGAAAGGAGTTTCAATAATTCACAATTTATATTTTTGTTTGATCAAAGTAAACCTTCATATTGTTCAAAAGGAGCCTGCATCTCAAAAACAATATCAGAGTACTAGTTTCCAAGCTTTTGACAGACACTGTAGTTGGTGAGAATTGAATTAGTACAAAGTGCCTCATATAGCCATCTGTAGTAATTAATACGTTCTTATGTAATTTCACTGATCATAGCAGAATGTAGGCTTTTACCATATATTAATAATAGTAATACTGTTCCATAATATTAATTCCATCCCCTGTTTTAGGACTACAAGAAATTATAATTTGGTTAGGCATAACTATGCAGCATGATCCATAGTGGTTATTTTGGATGCTGTCCTGTAAATGTATGAGACTTTATATATCGGCTATTGTGTTGGTTGTGTTCAGTTGTAGCCTTCACCGTTAATTCCAGTCCTTTGCGCGCTTATAAGCCACACACATGCTAAGGCGTCTCATTGGCTGAGTGTGAGATCTCAGAGTCGCATCTCCAGCAGCTTCACTGTTTTCCTCCTTACTACTAGGACCACGACAGACAGGCATGCTCGGTACCGGCAATTCTCGGTTAGTGGTTTTAAACCTGATGTGTCTCTGATGTACGGATGTCTTGGTCATTATCCTTTCGTCTCGTGCTGTAATAGGGAAAAGGAACGGATTACTGTGTGTGTGTGTGTGTGTGTGTGTGTGTTTTAATTTTACATTTTTTTTATTACGCCGTGTTTAGTGTCCCTAATCGCTTATGTCATCGCAAAGATCCTTAGGATGACCGAATTCCCTCCGTCTGCCCTGAGATTTATTTATTTATTTGTTTTAACACCCGTAACTTTGGTGGTCTTTCCAGGGAAGCTTCTCGCGGCGACGGCGCCAGACTACGCGGCGAGACCGAGAGGAAGCGTTTATCTCTGCGAATCACACAGGTAAGGTCGCACAGCTTTGGCTCAAAACGCTCCCATTCCTCAGACATTTCCAACGCGTTTCAGGGGTTAAGAACTCAGGACGTGCATCTCGAAGGTGTCTTTGGACTGGAATTACATCACCAGTTAGGTGTTCAGATAACTCATGGGAATGGTGCAGATGCGTCACTGGCGTCCGCCGTCGTGTGCGTTTGTGTCTGTGCGTTCATACATATAGGGTCAGTCTGTGTATGCCTTGACACCCCATAGAAGGGTCATCTTGTGGATCATTCTGCAAATATCATCACGGGTAATCAGATGAAATGATGCATCATGACAGCTGATTGCTGTCTCAAACGATTACCTGGTGCGCATGGGAATTTGGCACCCTCAAGTCGTTTCAGCACCCCGGACAGGGACGACGCGCGTACCCGCGATGAGCGCGTAAACTTGACATCTGCTATTGAATTTTTTTTAACCTTGAAAAGAACCCATCTTTATCTGACTGTCACCGAATCTCCATTCATTGTAGTTTCATTATTGATGAGGTGTGCTGTTTAGTGTTGTGGGCTTAAATGCAAAACTGTTCATGCAAACTGTGGTCCTAAGCCATTGTAGCAGATATTAATTACAGTCCAAATCCATCCTCATACTGTAGTTCATAGTCAAGTTCATTATCCTCATTGTCAATTGAAGAGAACTCCATTCAGATGTAGGGCATCAGGGTGAATCACGCAGAACCAAAAAGAAAAAAAGGGAAAGGAGCACTAATAGCTCAGGAGCATGTTTAACTTGAAAGACAGAGATGGAGAGTAGAGAGGAGACAGAGAGAGGCTGCTATAGCTGCGAGACAATGGATTGTAGTCTGACCATTAATGTAAACTTTAGCAAGACATTACGGATAATGTTTAAGAAATGATTGCTTTCAAAGTAAATCTAGGACAGCATTTCGGATTATATCATTTATCATTTTAGTCAAACTTTTTAATATGGATTTAATTTTACTGTGCAAAGAATTTGAGTAAGCCTATACATTCATGCACTGCCTATTAAACAGTTCTTGTGCATTGCCAAATTTAATGACCAGCTACTACCTTTAGTAGTACTGAGTATCTGAATGTAGTATGGGTTTGTGTGTGAGCAAAAGAGAGAGTTTTGTATGTATCCGAACATCTCTCCCAGCTCATCTCCTTAATAATTTATAGCACTGTGCTGTATTCAGTGCTTTTCAAATTGAGGTATTGAGCTCAGCCTCATCTCTTAGATCGATCACTGTGATTGGCTATAATAATGTTGCTATCATCTGGATATATCCTGGTGCGAAGCTTTCGCTGGTTTATTATTCTCTTGGGATTAGATTTTCTAAATGCAATGCACAGACTACAGCTGAGTAACCACTGAAGCTGAACGTATGCAACTCATAAAACAAGAAAGCATGGTGTAATATTACCCAACACCATGTAACAACCGATTTGTAGAATTGAAGGGATCTTATTGCTAAAATTGGCTTTCTTTTTCCCCCCAATGATTTGGGGGCTTTCAAGTAATAATCTAGAAATATCCAATCCATACTTTGTGCTTATGTGGTCTATAAATGAGTAAAGACAGGCTTTATTTGCTACACATAAGACAAAAGTATATGCATATTATGAGTTTGTAAGCTTGCTGATTCAAAAAATATGAGTGAATTAAGCTTCCAGTAATGTGGCATTCCTGCCAAGTAAAAACTCTATTTTTTAAATTTTTTTATTTATTTTTTGAGATTTCTGGAATTGGAGTGTATGCAGTTATTTATAAAATAATAAAAAATAATGTTGCATAGATAGGAATATATAATTTTTTAAATTTGATAGCTTAATTTGGTTATATTGCAACTGGCAGTTGGTCTTCTATATTTATATTTACTCATCCTGCTGGAAAGTATGCTTCTTTTTTATTTGAATTGGTAGAATAAAAACGCAGTCTTTAATCCACTTCACAACATTTACACGTGTAATGTGCACTAGTGGTTCTGCGAATAGTCGAGAATCTTTCTGCTGGACTGGAACGGCAACACCTTAGCCAGTAGTGATTTAATTAAGTTGTCTCCCTGTATTGATGTGCGAACTGCTTTATTTCATGTCAAGCCTCCTTCCAGCCAGCTAATATTCCCTGGGTAAACAATCATCACCTCTATAACACAGTAAATCGTTCGTCAATTTTTTTTTTTTGCATTCTCGTCATTTAAAAATGTTGCTCTTTTGCTTCACTATATTGAAATAAGTCCAAGTACTACAATAAGTGTTTTTTTTTTTAATAAGTTTAAATCAAGGCATGACCAAGTGGTCTACACTATGTGCTGACTTGACCACTCAAGGCTTATCCATGGGTTTCTACTGATGGTTGAATTCCCCCCATATATCTCTCATTTCAGGATTCCTTGGCTATTAAACACTTGGACTTTTACGATATTGCTAGGAAACTATTTTATTTAAAAACATGTTTACAAAGGATCTTTTATAATGCATCACTTGAATGTGTATTAAGTGTGTTGTCTTATGTAAAGCTGAAATGTCTTATATAGTAATTGAAATGTAATGGATTTGATGATTACCCTGTGTCTGCCATGTATGTACCCCTGATGCTAACATGGCGTTAAAGCTCAATAAACAAACAAACACACTTCCATCATATTGTGCATTAGACATTACTCATACAAGCATGCATGGTTACCTGCAGTGATGAAGAAGCGGATTAGACAAGCACTTTCCAAAATTTGGAAGAACATGCCTTTCAAATTAGAAGAATACAATTTGAAAGCACAAAATTTGTTTTGTCTGAATGCCTCGTTGTGTATTCAGTCTTGCGTTTGAATGGCAGAGTCGTGCTATGGGCCAAACTGTGTTTATAAAGCATAATAACTACAAGTATAAGCAGATTGTCATATCAGCGTCGGTTAATAACCTCTGAAATGCATCATAAAGGAAAGAGTAGCGGGTTTGTACCGTGGAAAAGCCAAAAACCTCATTTGTGAGGAAGACAGGGAGACAAGCAGATGAGCAACTATAGACAGAGGAAGAGAGACAGACAGATATTAGATGTCAGAAATGTGTTCCGCTTCCTCAGTTGCTTCCCCAGGGGAAGCATATGAGTGTATAGAGTGCAGCCGGGCCCTGCGCTGAAACAACTGACTGTGTCTTAATAAGCCAACGGTGTAACAAGATCAGATCCATTGCACTTGCTTGCTTCTGCACTTTGACAGCAAAATAGTTTATTCTGTCGAGCATGGCAGCCTGCTTTTCGTTCGTTTCCCCACTCATACATTGGATGCAAATCCATCATTTAAATACCCAGGTGTCTGCAGCTCCTGCAATGATAATTATTTTAAAGGCAGGTGGTAAATGGCAAGCAGTCCACTGTGTAACAGTGTGTAGCAAATTCTTTTTTTTTATTTTTTACTTAAATCCTGTGTGGCTCATTTGGTATTCTATGGTTAGATTAATGGGTGTTGAGCTACGGATGATGACATCACCGACCCTTCGAATGCTGAAATACATATGACCCTCTGCAACTCAAAATAACAATGTAATAACAGTTTTTGTCTAAAACATAGCCTGAAATATATAAAATAGGTGTATAGCTTTTGTCTTTTTAATGAATACTAATTATAATCCTGCATGAGTCAAGTAAGGATATGATTGTGGTTTAGTTTTTGAACACTAACGTCCTTATATGCACCCCCTCAAAAAAAAAAAAAGAAAAGATTTTGTATTCACTAGATATACGTAAAGTACAGTACTTTAACTATATGGACAAACGTACTGAGACACCTGATATAGTTTATACTGGAAGATCCTTAGACTGAAAAATCTATGAAGCTCTGACTTCAAACCTACTGAACACATTCAGGATGAATTGGAAAGCTGAATGCACCCCAGGCCTCTACATCCTACATCAATACCTGGCTTTACTAAAGCCCTTGTTTGATGAATGAGCACGAATCTCCACAACCATACTCCTAAATCTAGTGAAACTACTTCCCAAAAGAGTGGAAGTTGATATAATCATCAAATTGGGACTAAGTGTGGAATAGGTTGTTTGAAAAAGCGCATCCTATAGTAAGGTGTCTACAAAATGTAGTCCATACAGTAAATTGTGTTGAGTTAAATCCCCATACCTGTGAACTGCCTCTAAGCACATGGTGAGGTGACGTTGAGTTATGTATCCATCTTCTGTGACCCTGAACCCTACATTTGTTTGTATTCACCAGCTAATAAATGTCCCACTTTGGCTGAACCCAGTGCTTCGTTTCAAAATAATCCTGATTCTTGTACATACTGCAGATTCTGTTGTTTTCTTAAAAAAAAAAAAAAAAGACTGATGTGTGTAGTCCAAGTCTGATTTATGGCAGTTGCTTCATTATTTGGTTTGGTCAGTAGTAGTGAAGTAACTTCAACATTGTAGTTAAATTATAGTATTTTTTCGTCATTTACATAAGATTTACGTTTAAACTTGACTTATTGCATTTGGCTGAACACTTGCTCAGTAAACCTCCAGAAATGCATTGAAATCTCTATAATAAATAAATCCCGATGCAAGATTACTATGCAGGGGACTAAGAGTACTCTCAGTCTAAAACTGTTTTATTATTTACAAAACTCATATAAATACTTCACAGCTTCATGAATGCATTAACTTTATATTACATACACATTCAAATTCTAAACTACTTTTTCTTCTTTTATGTATTGAAACATTTTTAACAGCATTAATTCTTGGGGTTCTGAGTTATGACTGGTAACTTATAGAAGCTCCATAAACAGATGGTTTCAATGAATCTTCATCACACGAGATCTTCAACCTGCATGTATCATCCGATTGTTTCATGGCTTTAAATAAAATTAATTTGAAACCTAAGAGCCAGAATTACAATTAAAAAGTTTACAATCACAGTTTCGTGTCCTTTTTTTTCATCACTTGACACTGGTGTCTGTCACAAAACAAGATAAAAGCAGATGCGAGTGCAGATGAACAGTTTTTGCTGCAAATATACAAAACAAAGAAATAAAACACTAATTGATATTTCGAAAATAGGAAAAATAAAAACATCAGAAAAACAGAATCCAGAATATAATTAGCAAAAACAGGAAATAGGGTTGGGTAGAAAGTAAAATGTGTAGCCTGTAACTTGAAAAATGGAGGTGCAGTAGGTAACGGGTTCCAAGGACAGAATCCTGGCTCCACTTTGTCCTATGTTTTTTTCTGACCTACGATTGTAGATATGCTCAAAACATATCAGTTTTCCTATATTTTCTGTATTACTATTACTAAGAATGACTCTTTCCTGAATCAGTTTGGAACTTTGCTTTCATTCAAGATGGGAACTGATGCAACGTCGGATCATAAAGATGTCTAATTGAATATTAAGTTATACAAATATGAAAGATTTTGTGCAGATGAAGTCTGGTCAATATAAAGAAAAAAAGAATGACATGCTTTTCCATGTTTCACATTTGTAATAATGTTCTATTGACTCAATTCACATTCGTTAAATAATTGTGTCACTTACGTCATTTTTTCCCTACTGCTTTACTTAGTGTAATTACAATTCAGCCATCATGTTGTGTTTTAGCCTCCACTCTTTAGACTGCTCTAGGACCTGCAACTATTGTGCTGAATACTGTCACACTGCCACTGCCTCCTATGTACATTGATTTCCAATATTTCAATTAATGCCTGCCCTTACAGATACAACTCTTTCTCCTGATTCAACATTTCCCCAGACCAAGCAATCGATAACATCAGAGCAACACTGTGCTAGTGATAATGCTGGGTGATATTCACCAG
Source organism: Silurus meridionalis (assembly GCF_014805685.1). NCBI lineage: Eukaryota > Metazoa > Chordata > Actinopteri > Siluriformes > Siluridae > Silurus > Silurus meridionalis. The sequence goes on from NC_060903.1 coordinate 14,418,130, forward strand.
AGCACAGTTATTATTATATGGGGGAAAAAAAACACCCTCAAAAACCCCACATGAGCATTAGTACAGTTTAAAAATCTTACTTAAAGAAATTTATATACCAGCATTTAATAGCTGATCATAAAAAGGTGGTTGATACTTCAAGATACAGCAATGCTCTCAAATGCACAACCTAAAAAGACCTACATTATATGCGTAGATGGTACATAATGGTAGATAATTGCCACTTATGATGCCTAGCTAAATAATAGCTATCTAATTAATCTGGTCAATGTGACTGGCTAAAATATACTGTACATAGAAGCTGAAACTAAAGCACAAGATTCTGTCTCTTTTTTAAACACTAAAAAGTTGCTCACCAGAACATAGCACACTATTAGAATTAGCTTTACAACAGCAAAACCATGCACACTCTCAGCCTATCGCTCTCTCTGTTCCAACATGTTTTATATGCTATACACTCTGCTTGGGGACTGTGGGTGTTGCCGTTCAATCAGTGTCAGCGTGTCCAGGCATTGAGAATGCTTCATAAAGACTGAAGGTTCGGAGCAGAGCTTGAGTGCATATAGTTTCATCTTTTCTTATGGTGATGGGAAAGGTCGAGGCTATGAACATATCTATAAATACACTCAGGATTGAGAGCTGATGATGATGGTCCTGGGAGAACGTTGTTTCGTTTCACGGTGTACTGTACTCTATGAGGTTGGAACGACAATAAAAGCCTACTTAACTAGACTTGATGCATCCTGAATATGTTGTAATAATAATTTCTTGTTAGGCCCATATGAGGATATGCAGATAAAAATAGCTATTAAACACATCTATCTAAACAGGTTTCTTGTGAAACTCATGCTGAGTAGGTCAAGTGTGCACTTGGACATGTCTCTGATTTAGGGCTGTAGTTCCACTTTCCTTAGCCTTGTTTATTTCCAGTTCAGGATGGACTTGAGACACAAGTAAATACATGACGGATAAATTCTCTGCTGAGTCTGAGACCGAGAACTGGTCCATCAACAGCATCAGGCAAAAGATTTATAGTCTAGTGTACTTTATTTCCTTTTGGTACCACACCTGGCACTAACTGGAATAGAGTGACTCTTACCTGGGTTAAAATGATGTGGGGGTGGAGCAAAGGGGAAACTTGAAAATACTTTATGTGAGACGTTTATCATCCTTTGGGTAAAGATATATTTTTGGTGATTTGATTTTTAGGAAGAAGGACGCAAGTGTCATCGCTTTTGCAACCATAGTGGTGGAGGACTGGGAGGACTGAAGATGGAGAGGTTAGAGAGCTGTCTGTATGCGCATGTTCAACCCAAACATTAAATACTTCTTATCTACATTTCTGTGTTTTTTTTTTTTGTTAAATTCATATCCCTTTCCTTGTCTTGCCTCCAGAAATCACCAACAGCAGACTGAGATAGAAGAAAATGCTGTGCTACAACAGGAGCAGCAGCTGCTAAAAGAGAAGAAGGCCATAATGTGAGTGTTTTTACATTTTTCTTACAGTATGGGTTGGCTCTGAGCCAGTGTGACATACATTATGGACAAAGGTTTGTGGACACCTGACCATATGATTCGTATGTGATTTTGGAACATCTCATTCCACATTTGGTCCCCATTTGCTATTATAAAAACCTCCATTCTTCTGGGAAGATGTTCCACTAGATATTAGAGAGTGTGCTTGTGGAGATTTGTGGTTTATCTACAAGGGCATTAGGAAATTCAAATAATGATGCAAGGTGAGGAGGCCTGGGGTGGAGTCAGTATTCCTGAAAATGTTCACTAGGGTTGATATCAGAGTTTTATAGAAGATCAGTGAAGAACTTGTATTCCAACCCATGTAAATCATATATTCGTTCAAATGAAAGGAAAATCAAATGCTACCAAAAGGCATCCATTTTGTACAGTTGTGTGCCTCCAGATTTGTGGTAACAGTTTGAGAAAGAACCACATATGGTTTGAAAATTCAGGTGTCGCAATTCTTCTTGTATTTGTTTTTAAATCTAGCATTGGTGGTCCATCTGTATACTTGGAACTACCCTCAAGTACAGCAGTTCCTACTTTAAAAGCCTCTATTTATCTGTATACTGCATGCCACCTGAGCAACTGATGTACTTGAAATAATAATCATTGAACAGCAGCTGCTGAGGGGAAAACTTCATTAAAGTTATACAACATAAAACATGTCACCCCTGAATTGAAGCCATTTATAAATAGTCCAACAGTGCTTCATAATTATGTAGCAACCGTTAAAATACAGCATTACCCTCAATAGAACATTGTTTTTTGTCACATTTTTCTTCTTCTTCATTAAAAAAAAATTCTTCCCATTCAATGCTGAACGTTTGTAAATGCAGTCTTTTTAAATAATGTTCATCCTGTTTTCAATCCTATTGGTTGCAATTACTGTAATTGAGATGTGACTGTGATTCAGTAGTCATATTTGGGTTCATTGCTAACTGATGCATGAAACATGAAACTAATCATTTTTATAAACTAGCTAATATACAGTACATTACATTGACTGGCATTGTTTTGTTTCATATTCATACTTGCAGGCACAAGTAGAAAGAAATATTCCCTAATCATAGGATATGAAAGTCTAAAAATTAAATACAAGATATTATCTTCTTCTTCTACTTCTTCTTCTTCTTCTTCTTCTTTCGGCTTCTCCCATTAGGGGTCGCCACAGCGGATCATCCGTCTCCATACCCCCCTGTCCTCTACATCTGCCTCTTTCAATATTATTAGGTATTAGATATTAGTTTAAAATATTGTGCCTGGTGAATATATTTTAAACAATCCAATTTGAATTGAAATGAATTGCATCATTAAAGCTTGAACTTTTGCTTGAACATTACTTTTTTTTAAACACTCGAATACTGTGTTTTGGTTCCATTTTCTTTCAGAGTTATGAAGAATCAAAGTACATTTTCCCAGTAATATTCTTACACAGAACGGCTTATTTTTCCTTAAATGACCCCATTCAGGTTCCAGCACCATAATTGAATTGGGTCTAGTGCTGACAATTTGCTGCAGTCGATAAGAATTAGTTATCTGAGATTTCATTAGGTCAGTAGAGTGTGGGTAAAAGGCATCTGGTTTGATTTGTTGTTTTTCTCAGGTGTTCATAAAGCCCATTTATACTGTAATTACTGATTAAAAATGAGAAGATGTATCTTATAGCACATTCATCTATAAACAGTAGCTGATTTTATGGAATCATGCAAATGACTTGAGATGTTTCAATTTCCCAGAATTCAGAGGGCATGGCGTACCTGGTGGGAGCGCAAACAAGGCTGGCAGGAGGAGCCGAAGATCCTCATGAATCATTTTGAGTTGGTGTCACAGGAAAATGCCCTTCCCGCTGACCTTCCTGCTGGAGCGCTGGGTCAAAACCTCACACTGGTAGGGAACCGAGAGAGAGAGAGAGAGAGAGAATGATAGAGATTATGCATGTGTCTACGAAAGATTCATCTTGCAAACTTGGACCCAGGGATGAAGATGTTGAGTTGAGTGTTTGTTGGCATGATGCCCAGATCTGTAATTAGCAGCTAATTAGATTAATTTGCTAAGTAGGTTGTTTGATTAATGAAGTAGTCTTAGGAGTGCAGCACCCTTGTTCCGTCTGCCCTTAGGACTCACTGAGAATTAAACACTGCTCCCCAACACACACACACACACACACACACACACACACACACACACACACACACACACACACAACACACACACACACACCAACACACACACACACTAACAAACAGACTCAGTATAATTTATAGTAACTGAGGTGAGCGCGGTATGAGAGTTTTTCCTTTTTATCTTTAAAAAAAAAAAAAATGTTGAGCAGGATGGTGAGCAGTATTATTCTCATTCCTGTTGAGGAGGAAGTGAAATTTTTTTTTATATTATATTCCCCCAATTTTGCTCCTCTCATGGGCATGGTTACTATCTGAAAGCTACAGATCAATAAGCGAAAGATGGAGAGGGGTTCATTGAGTGCTGAATATATGATTTCAATATTCTCCATATTCTTATGCTTTTTATGGAATGAATGAAATCATCAGGTTGCACTTTAAGAGAGACAGCAGCAGACGTTTTGTCTTTTAACTTCCTGTTGATTTCTTAGCTCATTCCGAGACTGGTATGATGAATGGTTATACCAGACCCTATATCATTGCTAGTGAAAATGACTTACAACCACTCATATATTGTTAGCTGAGAATTAGCTTATTGGCTTGATGGTATTATTGTTTAAAGAGCACCAATTAATGTAATATAGGTGTTTGCATTGCAAAAGTAAGTGAGAAAAGAGCTATCTGCCCTGTTTTTACATATTTATATGAGCTCGATTGGAATGGGGTCCCTGGTGGTCTAGTTGTTAGGATGCGGCGCTCTTACCGCTGCAGCCTGGGTTCGATCCCCGGTCAGGGAACCAACCCCAGCCACTCTTAGTGCCGGTCCCAAGCCCGGATAAATGGGGAGGGTTGCGTTAGGAAGGGCATCCAGCGTAAAAACATGTGCCAAATTAAACATGCGGAGGATCTGCTGTGGCGACCCCTAACGGGAGAAGCCGAAAGAAAGAAATATGAGCTTGATTGGCTAGTATATGATTGACCAAGTTGCCTTTAACCAGGTTGCGATTTTGGCCACGATTTGGTTACTCGAGACAAATTTTGAAAATCATAAATGATACTTATATAACCTTAGGCTAAAATCCGTAGTCTTTGATCACTTGTTTGACATGTTTACCGACAGCCGATTCATGGCCGTCGCGATAATCTTTCTCCTCAGATAAAATTCTGGCAATGTCAGACAGAAGATTTCAGACATTTTCCTGCAGTGTGACTTCTCCTACGACCGTCAAACAAAGAATCAATAGAAGCGCCGAAGGTGATGACGCAATTAGTGTGACAACTTCAAACCACCTCAGGGAAAATGTCGAAATGAGTCAGGTGGACAATACAGCAAAAAGACAAACTTATTGAGCTATGGAGGGAAAAAGAGTGTTTGGAGGACATTTTTGTGATTAAGGCATGTCACGAACAAAATTAACGATACAGATTGTTTTTCTTTGCCTCTAGCTACCGTTAGTGAGAGAACGTGGTCTGAACGTGTCACGAATCGATGACATAAAACTTAGAACCAACCTTATCCTTGGGTGCATCAGTTTTTGACTGTCATACAGACTGACATTATGACCACTGAGATCCTACAGTGTGAAATGGGGATCATGTTTGTACAGTCTGACAAGCAACAATTGCAAAGGACTATTAAAAACCGCCTGGCATTAGTTGCTACATGTTTCTGGCGCTTTCGTTTTTTCATTTTAAAATGTATATATTAATTCTATACTTATAGATAATTATTCTTTTAACAGTGTAAAGTGGAAGCACCAGTGTGGGTTAAAAGTGGCCTGATGTAAAAGGAATACATTTGATCTTCTAGGTCTGGTTGTCTAATATGTACATGAGACGTGGCATTCACTTGTGAAATCTTGTCACACTTCAATTTTTGTCATTTGTTATCATGCACAAACCCTGAACTGTAGCACCAATCTTATGAAGTTTAGTACAATGAGGTTATAAGAACACTGGTGTATAAGGGAGAATTTATAAAATCAGCTGGACTAACCAGCTGTAGAAAAAGTGGAACAATACGATGATGCCCAAAGGTCCTCATGCATATTTATGAAATAGGAGACCACAGCGAGTGTGTATAAAGTATTGAATATTCATCAGTTCTGCTATGTAGCTCAGCATTGCAATGGAATCCAGCCATGCTTACTGGAAAGCCTGAACGGCAAGATGGAACTTATGACTGATGCTTTGAAGCTGCTGTTAGTTACGGTTCAACACAGGCCACACTAAAAAAATCACAATAAGTCAATAGGCTAATAGTGGGTTCATTTTTGCTGAAGTGCTTTCTCCATTAGGACTTGTATATTGGACATGCATTTTTTTTCTAAATGGCTCATTGGATCCTCTATAGGGTGGGTGTTTTTCTGATATGTAGCAATTGAAATGATGATGATGGTTCAATTAACATGGAAATATATTTTAACCGGAGAAAATAGCATTGATGACTGATCAACCTTCTTGGCTTGGCTTTGTGAACGAAGATCAAGAAAATGCAAAGTAGTCTGCAAGCTCTTGGTGTTAGCTGACAGACCCTATGTGGAATAGATAGGCTTGGGTGTGGCAGCCTTATTCTTGAAGCTAAATCCATCCCAGTTGGACGGTTTGTTGCCAGCCTTTATGGTTGGCAGCTAGAGCAGACCAATAGCAGCATTCAGTACTGCAGGCATTGAGGGATGCCCAGAGAAGGTCTACGAAGCTTTTCTGGAGAGCCCATGTGATGTATTAGACTGTATAGATTCTCTTAGTCCCATTGTTTTTAGGGAGAAATTGGGGAAAATCTTTCTACCAATATTCATAAAAGATAAACAGGCCAAATGAAGAATGTTACTCTCAGCACACCATTTTTTTAATAGAATGATATTAATAAGTCAAACACTGATTGGTATCTATTCAAATCAGTATGAGCCCAAATCCTTCTTTTTAACTACTTAAAAAAAAAACGTGCAAATAAGGCCACGGGTGTTGTGACAAGTCAGGAGTCGCTGATTGGCAGAGCCGCTCTACCCTGATTGGTGGCTTGCTATGTGCTTGAGTTTTAATCCACTCATAAATAAAAAGGAACGACTGATTTCGCAGAATGTAGTTGAGTAAAAAGTACAATATTTGACTTTGAAATGTAGTGAAGTTAACGCAAAATGGAAATTTCCACCACTTCTCTTATAACATGGATTATCCTTTTTATCACTGCATGTACATGACATAAAGATTTCTCCTTTAGAACATTAGTATATATTAAACAAAACTGGATATTAATTAATGCATAATGAGGGATACTTGATACAGGTCAGTGAGCAGTGTTGGAAACAGTGTCCTCATTGCCATACAACCTACAAGCTGAAAAGCAGGACTGTGTCTATTCTGAGACTGCTTCTTTACCACTGGCCTGCCTCATAAATACCCTGCTTTTTTCTCAGGGTTGCATTTAAAAGGTGGATGTATGATTTTCTGGTGATTGAGCATTAGAAATATGTTATATATACTGTGTATTTATTATTATTTTTTATTAGGGCCAACTATACATTCTATGGCTCAACTGTCTTATTCTGTGTGCATGTGTATGTGTGTGTGAGTGTGTGGGAGTTTACTTACACACATTTAGGCCATAAAGGAATGTGCCCAAATTAGCCATTGATTTTTGGTGAGATGGGAGAGGTCGAGATTTATTGCAGGTGTCTGAGACTGAAGTGTGGAGTCATATTTCAGAGAGAGAGAGAGGGAGAGAGAGAGAGAGAGAGAGAGAGAGAAATCAAGTGAAAGGAAACAGCAGAGAGACTTATAGAAAGCAGCCAATCATTTAGTGCTCATTAGCTAAATCATATTTAATGAGGTTAATCTCTCTGCTGGATGTGGTCTGGTTCCGTTTCTTCTTCAGCTTCAGTTTAGCTTGATGTGGATCATTAGCATTATAAATAATACCCCCCTTTTTCCTGGTCTTGTTTACTCACCCACAACACACACATACACCATTGTAAAATAAGAAAGCTGCTTCTGCTGCTAGAAAGCAAGTCTTTTTCTGCTGCCATATTCACACTGTACTGAACACTTCACGAACTTCATGTTTATCCTGATTTATCAACCAGATCCAATGAGGAGTAAGAAAAACAATGTTTACTGATCACTAATCATGCAGTATAAGGCAGCAGGTTTTCTGGAGTTCAATAAGGGATATATTTGTAAATGACCTTTATCATAGTAATATTGATGCACATACGTTACAGGTAAAGATCACGCAAAGTAGTTGAATGTTTGTGTGTGTGTGTGTGTGTGTGTGTGCGCATGAGGGTACTGGAAGCCAAATGTTAATGGAGTTATAGATTCTGTAACAGTGGCTGCCTTGATATCACTAAGACTCTCCCTTAAATTATTTGCATTCTTGTAAAACACACACACACACACACACACACACACACACACACACACACACACACACACACATGTACACCACTATACTGTACACCAGATTTATTCTCACATACACGCATATACACATTTACAAATCCCATACACTACTATATGGACAAAAGTATTGGGACACCAGACTTTTCCATCCATATGTGGTTCTTTTCAAAACTGTCACCACAAAGTCTGGATGCCTTTGGCTGTGATATCATTAAAATTAAGTTTATTAAGACTTTTAGGAATGCTAAATGTGCCCCAGACTTCCTCACCTGACCGACATGAGCACCTGAGTTTACTAAAGCCCTTGTGGCTGAATGACCACAAATCTCCAGAAGCATATTCCAAAATCTAGTGGAACATCTTCCCAGAAGAGTGAAGCTTATAAGAGCAAATGGGGACTAAATGTGGAATAGGATGTTCAAAAACCTTATAGTTAGGTGTCCACAAACATTTGTCGATAGAGTAAATCTTAACTTTCTCATCTCTACTTATCTGTCCAGCCTTCATTTTTCCCCATTTTCCCAGTTTTCTCTTTGGAACTTAAAGAGCTAGATGAGAGATTCATTGTTAAACGTAAAGGTTAGTCTCTCGCTCTTCCTTCCCCCTCTTTACTGGCCAGTGAAGTAACTAATAAGTTCCCTAGAGGGATGGGATGATGGTATTTTCATTGTCTTTAACCCCCACTGAAAGCAAAAGGTGAGAAACGGAATGAATGAGAGTCATCAAATTTTTTTCGTCCCATCACTTCACAAAATGAAGCTTAGCCTACCTAGGAAATCTGTGCTTATGAGACAATTTCTCCAGTGGGGGGTATTTTTTTATAAACAGACAAGAGTATGGCACGGCTAATTGGTCACAAATTAGCATCCGTTTCAACAAAGCGCAGCACCTGCTCAGTGCCAGCAATTGTAAACCTCCTTTCAGATAAGGGCATCAAATGAACAAAAACTTTGCTCATTTTGAGGTGCAATTCTTCACTTTTTTTCTTCTGTTCCTGACATTCCAGCTGGGTCTGATCAGGCTCTCATGGCATGAAGGGCATTGTGTTTGAAAAAAGAAAGCAGAATTTAAAATCTCTCCCACTTTTACTGTCACCAATAGAAGAAGAAATAAAGCTCCCATCTAAACCCATGTACACAATAACGGTTGATATGCAAGATGTAATAGTGATTACGATTAATACATCTCTTTCTATTTATCTTTTTTTCTCTTCATCTCACTCTGCTAAACGTGTGTTTGCGCTAGCTGTGTTCCCATGGAGGAATGAGAATTAGCATGAGATTACAGTAGAATGAAGACTCTGGGAGACAGGAATGGCGCAGTGCTAGAGGGAGACAGTTTGAAGGGCGATAACGCTCTCTGTCTTTCTGTCCTTTCTCTCTGTGTTTCTTTCATTTGTTTTTTAGGAAGTCTGTCAGTGAGTGGACTCCTGTAGAGTCAATCCTTTTATTTTTCAATTCATCGTTCCTTTCTTAAACCACCCTTTCTGTACCCAAGGAGCAGCAGAGCTGTCAAGATCGAACTTTTCTTTCTTAACCTCTATTTGATAACATTCCCTTGTCGTCGTCCCCCCCTTTCCATTATCTCAGTTGTCTTGATGTCTGCTGATAGAGGATCACTGGCGGTGATGTCGTACTGGTTATTAAATGTTCACACAGCAGGGTAGATCTGGTTTATTTCTTAAATCCAATGTGACTACATGACAACTGGTAATAAGTACACTTTTATTAATCCCTTACAGAGGAATGAAAGAATTTGAAGTGCATCATGGTTTACCTCAAGGCAATGTCCTGTCATGATTCTAAATGTATTTGGCAACCACACGATAATACAAGATAAAGAGTATTCAGAAGGAATTATTTTTTTTTTAGATTGCTGTTGATGGAAATAATTTTCTCCAGGATGTGATTATCAAGAAGATCACTTGAGTCAGGAAACAGTTCGAAAAAAAAAAACCACTCGATGTTCCACTCCAAACCATCTAAACGATATCTTTATGGATCCGGCTAAATGCACAAGGGAATTGTTTTTGTGTGAAAGGAAAATGTTATGCTACCACATAAAGACTATATAATATATGTGCCTCCAACTTTGTGGTAACAGTTTAGAGAAAAAACATATATGTAATTCATAGCTCAGTGGTTAAGATGTTGAATCTCTGATCAGAAGGGGCATGAGATCAAATCTCAGCACCACCAATCTGTCACTCCTGGGTCCTTAAACTTTAACCTGTTAGCCTTCGCCACAGATTTTGGAACTCACAGCTGAAAATGCCCTACCTAACATTAAATGTTATTTCCTGATAAAAGTGGGCTACATACAAAATTTGTATATCTTTAAAAAGAAGACACTTTGAGCTTTACTATGCATTTAAAGTTGATATTGCTCAAAAAGATAATAAGTTCTAGAAAGTTATAGATGATGAAGTACCGTGACATTTTTTCTTCTTCTTTATATATAAATGCATGAAATCAGTAATTGAGCAATCCATAAACGTAATGGGTCAAAAGTCACATGTCTTATAAGTTTATATTTTAAATAAAATGAAGATATCATGAAAAATTAGATTCCTACAAACATTTATCTGAGACTATGTCTGGTTCGCCGAAAGTCGATCTGTATAAGGGCATCTGATGAATATAAAAAATGTCACTTTAACACTAGTTTTTGTGTGTGAGTGCTAAAAATATATATTTTCACCACTAAAATCATCTTCCCTCATAATGATCGACTTACTCCCCTTTGTCTTTCTGGTCATTCCTTAACACAATGACAATGAATATACTTGTCTGTCACTCAAACATTAATAAAACACATGCCGATTCCAACAATTATAGATACTGGTATATTGGCAAACACTTGCAGACATACTGGAAAACCCCATTTCTGGAATAATGAATGCCATTTGTTCCGTCTTTGTGTGCCAATTTTTATCATGCATGCGTCTGTGTGTGTGTCTGCATTTATGCTAATCCATGTCTGAGTTAACTCCCAGTGAAGATTAGGACTGTCAAAGTTTTAATTACATTTTAATATTTAATTACTATTAAGATTTAGTATTTAAATGAAGGTGAATAATAATAAGGCCCTAATGTTACGGTACCACAGGCAGAGCATGCATTAGCAGTATCAATATATTAGCAAAGCGAATATTGACACAAATATCAAAAGCAAAGAGTCAGGATCATGAATTTGAGACATCGACTATATGAACAAAAGTATTGGAACACCTGACTTTTCTAGCCATCAGGTATCACAAACTGTTACCACAAAGTTTGAGGCATACCACTGTATAGATGTCTTCGGGTGCAGTAGCATTACATTTTCAATTTATTCGAATTAGGAGTATCAACCTTGTTCACACATGACAATGCCAGAGCCAGCTCCATGAAGCTATGGGTTACATGGGTTGAAGTGGAAGATCTTGAGTGGTCTGCTTTAGAGCTCTGACCTCAAGTCTGCACCTTTGGAATTAATTGGAATGATATAAAATTTGAACACAAATCCTCACAAACACTCCAAAATCTAGTAAAACATCTTTCCAGAAAAGTGGAGGTTATTATAACAACAAATGGGGATTAAATGTGGAATGGGATATTCAAAAAGCACGTACAAATGTGATAGACAGGTGTCCACAAACGTTTGTCTATACAGTGTATATCAGCTTCACTATAAATGGTAATCCAGATGATCATCTTTTTCCGTGTCACCCAGCACGACTGCCTCCGTCTGTAACAGAGGCAGAGGATCATGGGTAATGCTGACAGATGCCAAATGTAATTTTTTCCCGCATTTCATCAGTGAATAAGGCAGAAAATATATGGTTAGGGTTAGGTTTAGGGTTATACTGTAATAAATGTGTGTGTCTCCAATTAAAGCAGTCTCCTGAATTTCAGGGAGAATATGTTTACTGTATTCTGACTGAAAGGAACCAGTGGTACGATGGTATATAATAGCGAATAGCTTAAGAAATATAGAGCAATAAAAATAAGGATGATAATAAGGATCCTGCTTAACAAATAAGTAATAGTGCTAAAATATAAAAAAAAAAACAATAACAAACGAGAATAAAACAATACAGCGTCTGTGGTATCCAGTGGCAGAAAAAAAAACTTTGGCACAAAAAAATACTTCCTTTTGAAATACATTACATAGAAAGTCATCCTCAATGACACAGAAAACGAGTGAAATTGCCATGAGACTGGGCTTGCAAAATCTAGTGGAACATCTTCCCTGAAGAGTGGGGGATATTGTAAAAGCAAATTGGAATGGGATGTTCAAAAAAGCACAATGGTTAGGTGTCCACAAATGTATGTCCATATAGTGTATAATCAAGCAATAATGTTTATAACAAAAAAATCAGGTACCTTCATTTAAAACACAGTTATTATAATTCATAAACAGCATGTAAACATAAATGTTATACTTTTATTCTGAGTTATTCCGCATATTTCATTTGCTTGACTGAAAGTAAAACATGCTAATTAGCCTATGTTTTTTTTTTTTCTTAGCATTTTCTCTTGGTCTCAGTACATGATAACTAACCTGTTTAACTATGAGAATGTGCTACAGCGTACAGCCACAGTGATTCTCATCTCACAGTTGGCCAGTAATCATTAAGACTTAAAGCAGTAAATGCCTCACAGCATGAGTGAAATGTTCTATTCTCAAATCACTAAAAGATAGACAGCCGAGATAGCCAGTAGGACTGGTATCAGCGTTTAGGTATCAGGATCCAGATTGATTTGTTTTATGCTCAAAGGAACAGTTGTGGTGTCTGCTGTACTCATTTTCGAGCTGATTTATGTATGTGTGGAAGAAAGAATCTGTTATAGGACAGTATTGGAAAGGGTGTTGGATTAGTAGTGTGTCCTAGTATTGAGAGTGAAAGACTCCAGGTTCTGTTATTCCCAACTTTGCTCGTTTTTCTTTAACTCTTTATACCTTATCTGGCCTTTTCTGTGGAATCCCCAGAACGATACTATTAATTCCACTGGCAGGTTAACAAACGGGTGAAAAAACAAAACTGAATACTGTTTCTTTGATGATTGAATGAGCTTGCATTTTTACACATTTTCCTAAAAATATAAAAAAGAACTTATCTCAAATTTTGCTCGATCATTATATTGCCATTTATTTTTCACCACCTATTTCTTCTATTTTATGCATCTAATGCAGGGTTACTCCTTTATTCATCATTTCTTACTTTCCAACATCTTTCCATCTCTTTATTTTATTCTCACCTGTTCCAGCTTCATCTTTATTGTCTTTGGCATGTTTTCTTCATTTTGCTTCAGGCCTAGAAATTGGCCTTTTCTCCAATTATGTGCTAACGTGGTGATCAGGCAGCAGAGAAGAGGTCTTATTTCATTTTCTGCTAAATAGCAGGTTAAAGAGAAATTCGTTGGAATATACTGAGACTATGTCATGTGTCTTTTTGGACTTTATCCAGCCGTAAGTTGATCTTCATTGTTACCACAAATTTGGGGGCACACAATTGTATAAATATCTTGGATGATGCGGCATTGAATATTTCTGTTATGTGAAATAGAAGATCCAAACCTGTTCAGCATGACAAAAAATCTTCAGCTCCATGAACATGAACAGGTTGGAGTTCAAGATCTTAAGTGGCCTGCTATAGAGCCCTGACTTCAACACTATTGAACACATTTGGGGTGATATGGAATGCTGACTGCACCCCAGACTTCCTCACATCATCTATATCAGTACCTGACTTTACTTAATCCCTTGTGGCTGAATGAGCACAAAATCCCAATAAACCAATCCAACATCTCAGGGAACATCTTCCCAGAAGACTGGAGGTTATTGTAACAGCAAATGGGGACTCAATGTGAACTAGGATGTTCAAAAAATCTAATGGTCATGTGTCTACAATATTTTGTTCATATAGCATATATACAGTATTTGTTGTGAATTCTGCTCATTTATCCTAACAAATGCTGAACACACTTTCCTTTGCTTTCGCACATTAGATCTAAGACATTCCAGAATTACACACACACCTGTTCACAATCGCTCTGTAGATTTCTCATCCACACTCTTCTTTATTTAATCTTCACATTCCTTTTTAAATACCTTTCTCATTTACCCATCTTCCATTGCCGGCACCTGTTTATGAACAGCACAATGAAAAGCACTATTTTCCATTTATTGGCCCTTGTCAGTTATATATAACTGTGATGCAGTAAAAGCCCAGAGGATTTTATGTGATCACCAAGTAAGATTTTTTTTACAAGCCTTTGTTGACTGCAAAGTTTGCTGCATTAATAAAAACATTGATACGCCGTTCCCCCCAAGCAGAGCTCACTCCTTCTGAGGAAACCTGATATGGCTCATGAGCTTTTACCTTGACTTCTTTGACGTACCTAATGTACAGTAGTTCATTCAAAAATATTGTGATTCCAAATAAAAGCATTTACATTCATGCCATTTAGTAGACACTCTTTTCCAGAGAGACTTTAAATCCCTCTCTATCAATAAATACATTCTGATGATGGTTCATTAGGACAAAGACAGAGAATGCCATCAATCCAAAACTCTGCTAGGAGAGAAAATGGTTAGAAAGCAATTTCTTGTAAAGAGAACTGCTCATTTGGGTACTACTGGAAGGTCTTTAGATGTCATTTAAAGACAGCATCAGAGATTCAGCTGTTTGGACATCAAGTGAAAGATCGTTTCAACACTTAGATGCCAGAACAGAAAAGTCTTGATTGTCTTGCTTGTACCCTAAGTGATGGTGGAATCAGTCAAGCAGTGGTTGAGGATCACAGAGGACATGATGCTTTGCAGGGTGTGATAAGTGCTGTGAGGTACAGGGCTGCTGTAATGATTTTAGCTTTGGAGGTGAATATCAGTGTTTTAATATTGGATGAAGGCAGCTACAGGAAGCAAATAGAGGAAGTGTAGCAATGAAGTGGTGTGGGAGAACTTAGGAAGGTTGTTAACAGGACATGCATCCCAAGTAGGGACCTAATTTTAATTTGGGTCTTTGCCGTTTAACTCAACTCAAACTTTTGTCATTCTTCCGCGTACTTTATAGACAGTGAACAGTAACAGTAAACATTAGACCTAAATAAAGAGGAAACATTATACATAGTGGAGTTAATGTTATAAATGAGGTTAAAATGTAGGTAAAGTGTGAGTGCACAGTCAGAGGTGATCGTATGCAGATGCCTGCAGATGTGCTACAATGCCCAGTGTGCATTTTCAGTGCGGTTGAGTGAGAAGGATCCTTCACAATGGTAGAGGCTCTGCGTACGCAGCTTGAATTGAAGATGCCCTGAATAGAGAGGAGGGATACCCCTATGATCCTCTCAGCACTCCTCACTATGCTTTCTAGGGTCTTGCGTTCTAAGGTTGTGCATACTGGTGTTTTGCTTTTTTGACGGCTTAGGAAAGCTGAGCCCTTGCTGACCTGAGAGGTTCTTCTACTTTCAACTTGAAGGCAGCATGTCTCTGTCTGAGTAGGACATGGGCCTCATTAGTCATCCACAGCTTTTGGTTAACACGCATGATTTAGTTTTTATCACAGTGATGTCCTCTAGATAAAAAACTTTCTTTCGGCTTCTCCCGTTAGGGGTCGCCACAGCGGACCATCCGCATGTTTGATTTAGCACATGTTTTTACGCTGGATGCCCTTCCTAACGCAACCCTCCTCATTAATCCAGGCTTGGGACCGGCACTACGGCTTGTGCAACCCTAATGGCTGGGGTTGGTTCCCTGACCGGGGATCGAACCTGGGCCGCAGATAATTATTGTAATTGTTAAGTATATGTCAGGTATAATAGTTCTTTTTAGCTCTCCAGTGAAGATTTCTGCCAAATAAGCTTTGTGAGGTTGCCAGTATACTGTTTTCATCAGCGTGGGTTCTGTTCTTTTTTTTCGCTACCTAAATCAATATCCACTTTCAAATATGCTGCAAGAAACTCAATCTGGGTTTCTTTCCACTGCAGTCTTTTATTTCACTGGTTAATATTCCCACTGAAAAAAATATATAGTCTGGTGGCCTTTCAGGTCTCCCATAGCATGGACATCTTA
This sequence comes from Silurus meridionalis, assembly GCF_014805685.1. NCBI lineage: Eukaryota > Metazoa > Chordata > Actinopteri > Siluriformes > Siluridae > Silurus > Silurus meridionalis. Next base: position 14,434,230 of record NC_060903.1, read on the forward strand.
TTTAACATTTATTGTGGCATTAAAGCAAATAAATAGTGACAAGTATACTACTCCCTATTATTGCCTGAACCAGTTGAGAGACTTCTCTCAAATTTTCCTATCTACTCGTCTTCCACAATGGCATTGATTGTATCGAATGCTTTAGGCAGTGGATCAGCGGAAGAGTGTTCCAGTTCAGTGTTTTGTGAATGGTGGCTACATGACTGATTCCCTTTTATCCTGTTTGACAATTTTATAAACATAAAAAAAACATTTTGTAGCACTCCAGTAAATAAGTAATTCCTTGACAGGCTATTAAACATGGTAATTGTGTCTGTCTTAATCTGTCAGCATCTGTCATAATGCCATACAATGTAGTGCAGAACAGTTAATACCAAACAGATTTAGTTAGGAATATCTTCTACACTGCCAGGTAAACCTTAATTTCTAAATTCTGTACAATTAAATTAGTTTATTTCTAAAGGTGGTGCACATATTTTTGACATACATACTGTATGGCTTAAACATACAATTGCATTTCTATGCTTGTTAACATTGATATTGCTGCTATAACAACCTCCATTTGTCTGGGAATGCTTTGTACTAGGATTTTGTAGGATTGTGTATTTTGGATCATGGAATTTGCCCATTTAACCACAAGAGTGTAACAAGCTGGGCACTGATGCTGGTTGAGAAATCCTGGTGTGCATCCATCAGTTTATTCCAAAGATGTTCAGTGGGGATTAGGTCAATGCTCCATGCAGACCACCGGAGTTCTTATAATGCTCGGCAAGCCTGAGATCTTCGGGCATCTCACATTGTGCATGGATGTATTGTCGTTCCTGGAACACATTTTGGCACCTTAGTTCAAACGAAGGCAAATCCTAATGCTACATCATACGATGCCATTTTTTGACGAATAGACTGGGCAATAACTACATATGGGTGTGACTTCTGCCTAGGAACTAGGGATAATCCGCATTGGTGCATCGGCATTAAAATTAAGGATGTGATGAATTGGTTTTGAAATTTGTATCATGATGCATAATTTTTTACATATTTGCAGTGAGAAATTTCAGGTTATAAATGATGTACTACAACTTCAAATACGACCTAAACATAATACCAAGAGAACAGTGCAGTGATATGGAATCGCGGGAAAGAACAGACTGAGCGGGAGTTGTGAAAGTGTAAAAAGAGAAATGAGATGCACTGTTTAATCCACTGTGATCTCCCAAGCTCCTTCTTAGTGTCCCAATTGCAGTGGTGATAAATTGATCAGAAGGACAAAGCCAAGAACCCACGAATGCATGACGTGTAAGAACAGTAAAGCTAGCGCATAACACCACTCACATTAGATATATATATAATTATTAGTAGATGAGATATACTTCTTTAATTTACAAAGTGACCAATAATTTGTAAACTAATTTTCAAACATCACTGAGCCCGAGGCGTGCCCTGAGAGTCATTGAATATTGATTAACATGGCAGAGGTAGAGCTGCATCGTTTTTTTGGAAACAGAACCGGAAAATAATTTCTGGTTTTATTTAATCTTCTTTTCCCTTTTTTTTTGGCACTATAAAGGCCTGTGTGTGAAAGGCCCATGCGTTAGAAGTCAGAAGGCACTTAAGTAAATTGATGATTTGCTTTCTGTCTAAACCAAAGAAATAAAAGCTTACTATCTGTACCATTAAATTGCAGAGCATCATATTTTTTCCATTGCATTGGATTGCATTGAATCGCATCGTGTTGAATCAAATTGAAATCGGATTGCACTGCATTGTAATAGAGGTGAATATTATCGTATCGCATCTGTAAACGTTTCATATGTATACAAAGCACTCGGTAAAATATTACTCCAGTAAAAGTAAAACAAATACAGCTGACATTGCATTGTTAAATTTGAATTAAACAACACTTAAAAGTTACATTAGGCAAAAAAACTATTTTGCATGTGCCTGACATGTATGTGAATGTATTGCTGCAGGTTTTATTACACATGTTGCAACTAATCATTTTATACTACAGTCTGCAGACCTTAAAGAAATATTCATACGAGTTTAACAGAAACCCTCTTCGAGCTACTATGTGACAGAAAAAAAAATTACGTTTATTGCCAATATACATAAGTAAATACGCAAAGGCACAACCTAGCTAACTTACTTTGATGATTCAGTAGTCATGAACATCAAACACAGATTTGTAGCAAGTAAAATGATACAAATATATATATATTTTTCAATAATAGCACAGGGTAAAAATGACAATGATAAAATTGCAATTACCTTAAGTATACAATCAGGAAAATGTGTCGTTCAGTTTGGTGGTGCTGGCAAAAAAAAAATCATCTCGAACTCTTCCTCCTTGGCTCTTTAACATTTTTGTACACTTGTGCTGCTGATGAGACCTGATTCGTTGTTATTTTGCTCTGAGGAGTTATGAGTGGTCTCAGGCAACAGCATGGCACACATGTTTAGACTTTAAAAAAATACAGTTTTATACCGTATAATTAAACAGTAGCTTGTGTCTAATACTTGTTCCTCAGAGGTATCATCATTTACATTCACATTCAACTGTATTTACGAAGAACGGTACCTTACTGTAGGAAGTTCCTGTATTTTTACAGCTTTTTTATTGTGTTGCCAACACTGTATGTAAACTGCAGCTTTGCTTTTGAGTCTCTTCCACAAATCCAGAGCCAGTCACTGTCAAGTTCTCAGCAGACGTACAGGACCCAGAAGCAAAGTTGGCTTATAAACCTGAGCTCCCATAATGACAGCGCTATAATTAAGGGATTTTAAGCTGGATCCTTTGTTGGTTTCTTAATCGCACAGTCCAACCTTGGATCAGGGCGGTGTAGGTTAGATGGGAATTTATAGCCCTGTGTAGATAGGCCTAAAACAGAGAGAGCATGAGAGAATTTAAACTTTATGTGGTGTAACTCCACAACACAGCCAACCTGCTGAGAAGATAAAATCACTATTATGTCCCTGTTGAATTGTTTGTGTGATAGAGTGGCTGTTTATTTGAATTATACTATCTATCTAGTTGTAATCAGTGTGGGCCATTGCTGGCATAATATTAGACTGGCATGCAAATTAGTTTTGGTCTGCCCCTGGGTGCATTGATCACTTGGGACAAATCAGCTTTTGTCATTGTTGGTGATGAACAGTGAGGATTTACACTTGGTCTTTTGTCTTGGGTAGGTCAGAGTACAGGCACAAACACAGCCAAGTTTGATCAGCCTTTTGGTAATATAATATTATATAAAAATATTCCTACTGTGAATATCAGGGCAAAAGAGCATACAGCCTGCTGTTGTTAAGAAAGGGTCTGAAAAGAGTATGGTCTTATAAAATCTTATTATTAAAAACATCACCAAAAACATGTACTGTAAATAAGGGAAAGTAAGTACCATTAGCTTCCTAGATAAGTACACCAATCAGGCATTATGACATCATAACATTATGAGCGGTGAAGTGAATAACACTGATTATCTCTAGATCATGGCACCTGTTAGTGGGTGGGATATATTAGGCAGCAAGTGAACATTTTGCCATCAAAGTTGCTGTGTTAGAAGCAGGAAAAAATGACAAGGTCCAAATTGGCTAAACGACTTGGTCGTCTCCAAAACTGCAGTTCTTGTAGGATGTTCCCAGTCTGCAGTGGTCAGTATCTATCAAAAGTGGTCCAAGGAAGGAACATTGGTGAACCGGTGAAAGGGTCATGGGCCCCCAAAGCGAAGGCCGGGCCATGCAGACCGATCCAACAGATGAGCTCAAATTGCTGAAGAAGTTAATGCTGTTAATGATCGTATGGTCACGACTGTTTTGGCATCTAAAGGCCGACCAACACAATCTGAGGCAGGTGGTCATAATGCTATGCCTGATCGGTGGCCATAAAATTATGCCTGGTCGGTGTATTTAGTAAGCATACTGTAGCGAAACCATTTCATGGCACACTGTGAAACTTTTTTTTAACCACCTGACTGCGAAGTGGTGTGGTGTGTTGAACTTTGTATCCAGTTGCAATTTATTGCATTGCATTATTTCAAAACACAAAACACACGCATCCTCGCATCCACCACGCGTAATTTTTAAGAGGCAAGTGTGCAAGCAGTTCTTGTTGTCTCAGGGTCACAGTGGAGTTAAGCAGCTGGAGGCAGAGTGAAGGAACGCACACCCACTGTTAATACTTCCACACAGGATGAATTTCATGAATACGAATTGTAATAAACATTCGTCTGTTGTGATGTAAAAATCCTGCCAACGTGAAGTGAAAGGCATAAAGACAGCAAGAGGGATGGAGTTTGTTGAATTCCTAAGCAGGGATACAGTACATACATGTGGTCCCTAGTAGATCTCTTTCTTTTTTCTTTTCTCTCTCTCTCTCTCTCTCTCTCTCTCTCTCTCTCTCTCTCTCTCTCTCTCTCTCTCCCTTTCTCTTTCTCTCACCTCCCTGACATGAAAGCATTTGTTTCCATGGTGCACTGGTTATGACGTGTACTTGGATGTGAAGGTCAGGTAAGTGGTGTGTGATTAATTATTTACCTGTACGTATACTGTATGCCTTATATAAGGGGTTCATATACTGTGGACTCTAGAGGAGGTGGTTGCTTTGTGGTTAAAGCATTCGACTTTGAATCCAAAGGTTGTAAGTTCAAATCCAAGCCACACCAAGCTGCTGTTCCTGGGCCCCTGAGCAAGACTCCTAACCTCAAAGGCATCTGCCTAATGTCATAAATGTAAATGTAAACTGGGGGGGTTGCAAGTAGTGGCCCAATCTCACCAAATCTGGCTTCTAATTAAACAAAATCAAGACATTTGCAAGACTGCCAGTTCAATAGAAGTGCAATAGAACTTTCAGTCAGCAACAAGAAAACAGAACCTGCACACTTTATAGAGTACTATGACAAATTGGTCATGACAGTAGTAAGACCATACAAGCTATTTATCTATTCTGGTACAGGGTAGAAACTACATTATTAACAAATTATTCTCATTACTTATATTGCGTTCTAGTCCCCAACCTCTTTCATAGTGTGTAAACCATATTTAGTGCCGGATGCAGTGTGCATGATGAGCTAGAGCTGTATACAATGTAATTAATTTTTATACCAAGTTTCACTTTGTGCTGCACCTCGTAATATAGAGTCACCAGCCATAGTGTGATGTGATATAGAACTTGGATGCTTCTTTATATACTGTACTTTATATCTATGTATTTAATTTCTTGGTATTCTTTATCTTTATAAGGATATAATTAATTGTGCTTATTATTATCAGTAAAAGCACAACATCTACAAAACATTCGCTAGCTATAGAAATTATCGCTAGCTATAGAACCTTTTTTCCACAATAAAATATGTTGGCTAGCTTGGCTAGCTTGCTAGTGATACTAGAGAGAACTTGCTGGAGAGAATTGTGTTTATGTAGCAGGCTAGCTAAGATTGTGGCTAAGAATGTGATTATGATGGGCTCTTGAAAGAAAAAACTCCTGTCAGTCAGTCAGTCAGTAAAATCAGATTGTGCTTGACTTTCACAATTAGTCATATTATTTGTGGATTTGTGCAATTTTTGGTTTTCTTTGTTAGTGCAGTTCAAAAAAAGAAAAAAAAATCTCCAGGTGTGTCTGTGCATGCTGGGTGTGAGTGCACTATTGTCCCTATACTCTTCAGTAAAACACAGGAGAACAGGGATCTATAAAGGAAAAGATTGTGTTTGATGGAGTGAGTTGCAGAGAAGTAAAGCAGGCCAAAGAGAAGTTATTGCTCTCTCTCTCTCTCTCTCTCTCTCTCTCTCTCTCTCTTTCACACACACACACACACACACACACACACACACACACACACACACACACGGTTATTTTCTCATTTTCTCTCAGAGACTGGAGCACTCTTTTTCTCCCCCTTCATCTCTCACTTTAAGGCTTTGTCTGAGCTGATCTAAATTCAGATTTCACTGCCTTTTGTCAATTGCCTTTTATCTCTCTCTCTCTCTCTCTCTCTCTCTCTCTCTCTCTCTCTCTCTCTCTCTCTCTCTCTCCTTTCTCAATCTAATTCAAAGTACTTTGGCTACTAGCATGAAACACTGGTACATTTGAATTTCATGTTACAGAAATGGGCCATATTTACATAGATCTTCAGACTTCAAGCATCACTGTGGACATGGCTGAGTCGGTGCAGCATGCATGGCTCTTTTTTGCTGAAAACAGACGTGTGTCTCATTTATACTCATTTCTAAAATAAAGTCAGTTTCTCTTGAGCAATATCGCAACAAACAGGGAACAATATTAAGTCCAGGCCCACTGTCTGAATAATTGGTGTAATCACATTATACTATTTATAAAGATGAATAATACGGTCAGTAAACTTATCTCAGAGGTCACCTACGTGGTGCCCGCGGGCACCAGGGAGCCTGCAAGGACCACATGAGTAGCTGTGGACCTTTTCTAAAAATAGCTGTTTCCTATTTTGTAAAATCATTGTTGATACTTATTATGTCTTATCAGTGTCTTCACATAGATGAATATCATTAATTATTAATATTAACATATAATAAAAGGTCAATTGAGCAAATTTATTATTTCAGATCAAACTGAAAACTGTGTGTATTAAACTGGCAGCCCTTCACACTAATGGTACCCAAGAAGTAGCTCTCAGTTTCAAAAAGGGCTGGTGACCCCTGGTCTATAGGTATTAGTCTTTACTGGAGAAAATCCTAAAACATCAACATTGTGATTATTTTATGTAAAGCATAAAATAAATGTAAAGCATGGTATGATCCCACAAACATAATATGATATTGTGACCTTGGTTTAGTACCTTGTGGCCAGATTACATTGTTCACAATTATCTCTGGCACACTGTGGGAAATATTTGGCAAAAAAAAAAGGAATAGCCAATGTGGGAACAAAAATTATAATATCAGGAAAAGTGGCAGGAAAATTGAAAACAGTAAAAAAACAGGAAACATTGGAATATCAAAATGAAGAAAAACAAAACCAGAGGGAGTTCAGAAAGAAAAAAAACAAAACACAATGGAACTTCTGATGGAGGGGGATAGACGAAGGTCAGGTGTTTAATAGGGTTGAGGTCATAGTTATATATGTGCACAGGGCCCTTGTACTGTAGTGTAAGTTAAACTTCTTTTACAATCAATGTAAAGGTATATAATGCATAAATTATGAATCTATGCTATATGTCTCAGTGATTGAGAAAGCCATAAAACATCAAACATCATGAGCAAGTAGTCCTGTTAAGAAGTCCTCAAGTAGTCCTGTAAAGAAGTTCAAATCGGCATTGCATCACGCTTTTTGATGGATGTTCAGGGTCTTAAGCCTTGATGTCTGCCAGACACAAACACACTCACATCACACTTTCCACACCTGTACTGCTTGCTTCTCAGCTGTGGGCAGTCACGAGCTCTTCAGGAGTTGTTGTCTGATACACGGGGGTGTGTATGTGAATGGTAGACAGCATTATTATAATGCTTAAATGAAAGCACTGCAACAGTTTATTTATTTAAATATATCTGTCTTTGTCTGTTTGTGAGGTTCAAGTACAAGTCTAGGTGCAGGTCGAACTGCAGACTTAAAATATTCCAGTGTGTTGCAACCATTGTGAGGAACAAAGTAAGCAACCTTATTTATAGTGGAACAATCTAGAATGGTATTGCTTGATAGGATGGCATTATTTTTGCTTTCATTCACACTATTGTGTAGATATATTTAAGGGTTATATTTAAAAAATCTCATATATTTCAGTGGTGTTGGCTATATATCAAGGGGTGCAACTGCACATTTCCTGAATGGAGAAAAACAGCAATAAAAACATTTTTTTATGTGTCTCCCCAATGCACTGCGTATACCCCATTTTTTGCATCGCTGGTTATATCCACCCTGATAATAGACCATAAAACAACCACTTGTATTTCACTCACTTTCTTCTCTGTCTAAAATTCTTGATGCTATGTTCATGACGATGTCTCTCATTCTTACCTGCAACAACCTTCAAGATCCAAACCAGTCTGACTTCAAATGTGAGACATTCTACAGAAATTTGTTTTGGCTGTTCATGCTGCTAAAACTTACTATATTCTATCCTCATTCTCCTTGTCCTAGCTGCTTTCGACATGTTTAGTCTGTCAGATGACATCTGCTCTAGGCAGACTTTTTCCTGGTGTCCCACAAGACTTAATGCTTGATCCTCTTCTATTGTCCTTCTGAACCCAATCTCTCAGGGCTTTCATAACACTATGCTAAAGACAACAGCTTCATTTTCTCCTTCTTAAACATGTTTCTGCATGTCATGTTAAGTCAGCTTATCACCTGAAACTAAATTATAGCAAGACAAAGCTTTTATATATAGATATATATACAGATTGTCAATATCTTGTGATTTTTGGAAACATCTCTTTGATCACACCTTTCTCGACAAAATGTTATCATTCTCAGTTCTTTCACCTTTTTTTCCATTTTTCAACATAAGGATATTTCTTTTTAGTGCCTTGTCAACTAAAGACTCTAGTACTGCAACTTGCTCCTGGCAGGTTTTCACCTACATACCATCTGACCATAGCAATGCATTCAGAATCTCTCTTCAAATCACCAGTTTGCTCTGTTCTCTTGACTGGCTTCCTGTAGCTAGTACATCAGATTTAAGTTCTACCTCTAGGCACTTATCAGACCCGGGGTGCAGCACTTTAGTCTCATCAAACCTCTTGCACAGATCCACCTGCCATTCATCAGGATTTCAAGACAGACACATTCTGTCCTGAAATCCTAATGGTGGACATGAACAAGGCCTAACTTTCTGAACATCTCGATCACTAGTTATCTTCAAACAACCTGTTGCAGTTGTGTTAGTTGTATTAACACACTGTACACTGTTTTAACAGGGTTTTAGCTTGATATTGTATTCTAAGACTAAAAATGTGCTCTGTTTGCCTTTACCAAACACTAGGGGTGTAACGTACACAAAATTCACTGTTTGGTACATACCTCGGTTTTTAACTCAGGGATCGGTTCTATTTTGTTTCAGTTAGACAGAAGAATTGGAAAACATAAAATTGCTTGTTGGTTTTTTATTAACACAGTTTCCTATTATTAACATTTGTGAACATCAACAGTTTACATTTTTTTAATTTTTAAATAAAATGCCTGCTTGGTTAAATGATACAGTATATAAAATTATATTTAATATTTTATAAAAATAAAAAAATATACAAATAATATAGAATAACTCAATTTAATGCACTGCACTTTTGTATTATATTAAACTGAAAAATTAATTAAATTGGCACCAATTCATTTGTTAAAAAAAAATTATAAATTGAAAAATTAAATGTAAATGTTTACGTTCCTGAGGGAACTCACTATGTTCCACATGTACAAAACCCCGGTACCAAATCTTTTCGGTATGAATATGTATACCGTTGCACCCCGACTAAATACTGTAAACTATATACACTATATGGGCAAATGTTTGTGGACACCTGACAATAAGATTTGTATGTGCCTTGTTCAGCCATAAGAGCGTTAGTAAATTCAGGTACTGATGTAGATGAGGTGAGGAGGGTTCAGTCAGTGTTCCAATTTATCCCAAAGGTGTTTAATAGGGTTCTGTTAAGATTTACACAAGCTCTATAGCAGGAAACTAAAGATCTTCCACTCCAACCCATGCAAACCAAACCTTTAATGGAGCTAACTTTGTGTACAGGAGCATTGTTGTGCTGGTACTGGTTTGGGTCTCCTAGTTCAAGTGAAAGGAAAATTCAATGTTACCTCATCAATCCTATACATTCTATTGTGGTAACAGTTTTCTAATACTTGGCCAAATAGTGCATGCTCAGATACTTTAACTATAATTTGTTATAGCTAAATGTATATAATGCATAAAACATCAAACATAATGAACAAAAATGGCAACCTGAATTCACTAGTCATGTTAAAAAGTCCAGGTCAGCACTGTTTCATGCTTTCAGGTGTTAGGAATGAATATTTGATGGGCCGCGGGTGAGCTTACTGCTGATTAATAAAGTTGTAAATATCAGCAGGACATTGATTAGATTCAATGCTTTTCCCCTTTCTTTTCAGCCAGTCCTGTTCTTTGCCTAAGATACTTAATGCGAAAATTCTGTCCCGCCCCCTCATCGTCGCATTTATCTATTGCTTGCTCATGAATAACACATCAATCCTGAACTAATTACAGAGTGGTTAATGATTGCTGCAGGGTGGCATATCTGTGTGGTCTTTCAGAGCGGTCCCCACATTTCTTCACAACATGCCAGTTCCCCCCCCTCATCAATTTTATAAAGCCTCTGACTGGTGGGGACTGTAATTACTGTTGGACAGTTCAAGTGCTCATGGCATGAAGTTGGCAAAGAGATCTTTTTCCACAGATCAAATGTTCAAATATAATTCAGAGGCCCATCTGAATGTCAGGGATACTATATATCGTTCAAAGGGCACTTACTGAACTATTTTTTTTGTGTGTGTGTGTAATTCATTTTAAATTATTTACATATATTTACATTGTTAATTATTTACTACACTGTGAAAATAGACTATATGGACAGATGTATTGGGACTTTTTCAGCCATATATGCTTCTTCCCCAATCTGTTACCACAAAGTTTGCACTAGCACTAAATTTTCTCTTCACTTGAAATAGGAGACCAAAAGCTGTCCAGCATCACAATGTACACAAAGCCATGAAGATGTTGTTCACATAGTTTGGACTGAACGATCTTGAATGGCCTGCGATAGTTCTCCAACCTTATTGAACACATTTGTGATGAATTGAAATGCTGGCTGCACCCCAGACCTCCCCACCCTACATCAGTACCTGACTTTACTAATACCCTTCTGGGTGAATGAGTGCAAATCTCCACAAGCACAGTTCAAAATCTAGTGGAGCATCTTCCCAGAAAAGTGGAGGTTATTATAACAGCAAATGGAGACTCATTGTGGAATGGAATGCTCAAAAAACACCTAAAAATGTTATTGCCAGTTGTCCACAAACTTTTACCCAAATATTGTACATTGTGTCAAAAAACTATATTACATAACGGCTAATATTTGACATCAGCAGTAATCCACAACTGTTATCAAATCATCCCTATCGGTTTCAGAAGCATGAGAGCCCTTGAAAATGAAAGGATTTTTATTTACTGTCAGGTTTATAGTCTTTATATTAACAGCCCATTGTTGGCTTAACTAGCCCTCCAAAAACATTTACATACAATTTATGACCTATCGTGTGGCAATTTTATTTGCTTTAATTGCCTGTGAATGTGAGATTGATGGTAAAAAAAAATGCTTGGTGTGTTTAGAGCCCTCCTTGTGAATCAGAGGGAAATGGCTGAAGACACGCTAGCATGAGATGTGTAGTGTAATGTGTCTTCTGTTCAGTTCAGCCTGACACGGTACATCCTGCTCACATCCAGCTAAAAAAAAAGCTAATTTCCCCCAGCAAATAGACCTGGAGAAAAAAAAAATGGGCTGTCTATGTTCTTAAAGATACACATGCTTTGATGATACATTTCAGAACATGACTTAAGTGTAACAGAGAGAATAAAAGAAATAAAATTTATTTGAGAAACTAAGAAAGAACAGCAGTAGCTGCTTGAAAGTATGCCATTTCCAGCTTTTCCTGTTTAACATTCCTTGATTACTCTGAGTATCCCAGCAAACAGACATTTTCCTTTATGCATGCATTTTCAGTTCTTAGCCTAGTCTGTGCTAACTGTATGTTAACAATATACAGATCAAGCTTGTTTCAGTAATTACATTGATTTTGGTGTTAATTTGATGAAATGCAAAATGTCAAAAAAATAAAAAGGGAAAATACACTATATGGACAAATGCCCATATGGTGTTTTGAACATCCTTTTCCACATTTAGTCTCTGTTTGCTGTTATAATAACCTCCACCCTTCTAGAAAGATTTTGTAGTGTAATTGTAACAATTAAATAAAACCAGACATCCTTTTTTTGTACTGTCTCCATTAAGATGCAGCTCTACCTCTGCCATGTTAATCTGTATTCTATGTGACTCTCAGGACACGCCTCTGTCTCTGTAGTGTTGTGATAGGTCATATTCATGTAGCGGCAGTGGTGCTGAGAGAATGAGCTTGAGAAAGAGTTTAGCGAGAAGAAATTAATCTACATTTTAAATAAAAACTTTCTTTCGGTTTCTCCCATTAGGGGTCGCCACAGCGGACCATCCGCATGTTTGATTTGGCACATGTTTTTACGCTGGATGCCCTTCCTAACGCAACCCTCCCCATTTATCCGGGCTTGGGATCGGCACTAAGGCTTGTGCAACCCTAATGGCTATTGAACCCGGGCCGCAGTGGTGAGAGCGTCGCATCCTAACCACTAGACCAACAGGGAACCTCAATTTACATTTTTAAATATTCGTCACAAATTATTAGTCACTTTCTAAATAATACAATTATAGCGCATCTACAAATAATTATATCTAAATTAATCAGTTTGTATCAAAGCAAATAAGTTAAAAACGATGCATCGCGATACACATGCCAACTTTTATTTAATTCACACTTTTTTAAATCGATGCATCACTTCGTTAGCTTTTAGAGCGATGCGAATCTAACAATCCCTACATCCTATTATAAACAGATGAATTTTATTAGGCTACAATTGTGACTTGTTTTGAGAGAAATTATTATGTATACTGTGATTATTAGTTATATTTTTTACTTATATTCCCATTTTGGAAAATGTGCATCAAAAATCTTCAAAAGGCAAAAGAAATGTTCGGTACAATTGCTGTAAAATGTAAAGCCATGGTATAGAAAATGGAATGTGATTGAAGTCACTGAGGCGAAGTAGTTAAGTGTTAAACATGCTCCACATGTCTTTTTTTCTTGTTTCTCTCCAGTGCATGTTATTAGCTGTTCGTTTAATTTATACTGTTCAGTTAGCAGAGAGATTACTTGATTAATACACTGAATTAGGATAACAACAGTGAAAAAACAGGGGAAGGATTTTGAGTTGTCTGAGACACATTGTGGAAATTGGAGGAAAAAGCGAATGTAGAAGAACGGGGTTGGTGCTCAGCATTGGCAGAACTAAACGCTCCTAAACACAAGGAGAAATTGAAAAAAAAAGGGGGCTGGACAAAGAACAGGGTGCAGTTTAGAGAGCATTTCAAAATGATGGGGGGAAAATTAGGAATTAGTGAAAATGAAATGGGTGTTGAAAGATCAGAAAAGGAGAGAGGAAAGAACAGGCAGATGTTAACATGCGGCACAGCTGGCTAATGCCTTTCTGATGTGTGGATAAGGATTGTATGCATATATAGACGTTTTCAGTGTAACTCACTGCTGTCGTCAAAGTGGATCTTTTTCATGATCGATCGATCATTAGATCCCACACAGAATCTGTCAGTTTTAAAATGTGCTGGAAGGTGAGTGAGGATAACAATGTATATTACATGTCTCCGTTGGTACAATAGTGTTTTTTCACGTTGATTTTGAAATCTTTGTGAATCTGAAATGAACATAACGATCATGTGAATTACATATTATGTTGACCATGGCTATGGAAGCGACAGAGGACGGCCAATCCGAGTTTGAATGCCTCTCGTTAATTTTTTTTTTCTATTATTCATGTCTCAGACATTGACACAATTGCAATTTTGGATCAGTGCTGTGTTTGAAAATATTATTGTGCCAAGAGATTTTGGCTGTCACTTCCACTGCTGTACTGCTCTGCCAACATCAGCGAAGGCTATTAAAAAGCCAATCCAGTCAAATCTTAGTCAAATGTCTTTTGTCTCACAGAGCACTGAACATCATGATGTAATTACAAGTTCGATAAACGTAGAACGATGTTTTGCAGTATTTAGGATACAGTAAAGTCATGTTTTTGCTCATGTATTTTCACAGTTCTTATATAAATAGAATAAGCGTGACTGGGGTAAAAAAATGCAATTGAAATGAGCAAGTATTAAGCTGAGCTGTGAAAACACAACAATCCCTATGCAAAAAAGCAAAAGTTGTTAAAGTACTTGAGTTCTTATAGCATAGTATTACATCCTTCATATCTCCCAAGAGCCTTTAGTTTGATCAGATTTATTAAATAAAAATACAGCTTTATGTTTCTCTCTGAAAGCAGCTGAGTTCCTGGAGACATGCAGTGAGTGGGGTTAAAGATTCGCAGCTTTTGCGTAGCGATTGTCTGCAAGCTGTGACATCACTATAAATAAAACCGGAACAAAGTCTTGAATTAACTATAGCTTAACACTTAGCCATAGATATCTGGTCTGGAATAGGATCTTAAATCTGAAATTGAACATCAAGAACAACAGCAAAAACGACTACAAAAGGACATGTCAGGGGCGGATCTAGAAAATTGTTTATTGACTGGAAAGGGGTGGCATGAGAATTATGAAGGGTGGCAACGCTAAAGCAAGCCTTCTTAATTCTCATGCCACCCCTTTCCATGCAATAAATAATAAATAAACAATAAATAACCCTATAAATAAAACAATAAATAAACAATAACCCTAACCCTTGACTGTAGATGAACCTGATTGGAAAGACAAATTTAAAGAGATGGTAAGGTTTATTTAAGTTCTACTTCTTGAGTTCTACTCAAACATGTAGGATGTTTAAGCCTATGCCAAGTTTTATTTACTAAGCAATGGGGTTAGTGTGCCCTAACCCTTAGTAAGTATGAAAAACAATACAAATTATATATAGATACAAATCCTCAATGTTTAGCGTGATTGTTCTCTGCCCATCAATCAATCAGTGCAGTAGTTTCAGGTTTCTCAGTAACAAAGATAATAAAAAAAGTAAAAAAGTACTATACGTCAAACAAAACATACTTAAGTAAAAGTAAAATTACAGATTTTAAAAACTACTTTTAAAGTAGAAGTACAGTAAGTTGTTACTTTCCAGGATTTCAGCAGGGAAAGACTAATTGAAGTCCTCTGTCCAATCTGGCGTTCTTAGTCCTTGCACCTATGAGAGTCATTGTTGTAGAAATGTATATATTTTTATTCTATTCTTTTTGAGCTAGTTTATAGTCTAATATCAGTGACACATAGAGGCCCATTAAGTCTCTGTTGTTACAGTAGAACTGGTGGAATAGTAAGCAACAAATTCCACTTAATTCCCACACACACAAATTGTGTGTAATGTTTGGTATTATAAGAGGAACAAGAGACAGAGCTCAAACATAAACTTTCTAAACCGTGGCTCCTTTCCCGGCACTTTGGCACGCGCTCTATATCAGCTAGGCTCGCAACTGGCAAACTCGCAATTACAGAAAAGAGAGGCAGAAGCAAAAAGAGTAATGATATAGCTATGGTTTTTATGGTGGCATATATAACTGCCCATTGGACTTTAATACCACTGATGTACTGGCTTGTTCTGTAGGGTTTATGTGTAGAATATCGCTATTTTACAATACATCAATACAATACAAAACCGAATGCCATTTCTGAAGGAAAAAAACATAAAATATAACATGATTTTATGCCTTTTACAATATATGTCCAGTGCAGTTGTGTTGTAGTAATTTTGGGTGAAATAGTATAGATAAAAGTATTGGGTGATAATCTCTTGTTGTAGTGAGTCTGTCTGCCTGTCTGTCTGTCTGTCTGTCTGTCTGTCTGTCCGTCTACCTATCTATCTTCTTTTGGCTTTCACTACAGCGGATCATCCGTCTCCACACCCCCCTGTCCTCTACATCTGCCTCTTTCAAACCAACTACCTGCATGTCTTCCCTCACCACATCCATAAACCTCCTCCTTGGTCTTCCTCTTTTCCTTCTTCCTGGTGACTCCATACTCAGCATTCTTCTACCAATATACCTCATGCCCCTCCTCTGCACAGGTCCAAACCATCTCAATCGTGCCTCCCTCACCTTGTCTCCAAAACGTCCTACATGCGCTGTCCCTCTAATAAACTAATTTCTAATCCTGTCCATCCTCATTACTCGCAAAGAAAATCTCATCTTATCGTCTGTCTGTCTGTCTGTCTGTTTATGTATCTATCTGTCTACAGTATACATGTAATGTAGTCGTGTTGCAGTGATACTCTCGCATGTAAGAGATCTTGGCTTAGTTGCTCTTGAGTTCTTTCTCTCTCTTTCTCACACACTCACCTTTGCACTTGAGTCCAGGCAGAAGAGTGGCATTACGTGGGCTAAGATTGGCCCAAAATTGAACAGAGCATGAAAAGACTAAAAAAGACATATGAAATGGCATGTGAAGCTTCTTGTATGTACCGATACAAATATGCACTCTGCATACTTTTTAGAGCATTTTGTAGCTCAGGGCTATAATACATAAATGTTGTGTGTGGGCATGTGGTTGTTTAAAGTCATAGCGACTGTAGTAGGTGCTTCTAATTAACTTCTTAGCAGGTGCTTGACTACACCTGTCAGTGCCAGTGGTAACAGGGTCAGTAATTGCCTTGGAGCGTATAGGAATGCCTGTGTATTTGTCTCTGTGTGTGCGAATAAGAACTCTTTATATAAACTGGAGATGACCTTTTTTCCTAGCCTCAGCCGCTATCCACTTTATCCCCTCATCATCCTCCTTTCGTTGCTATAGCTACTGATATCAGCGACACAGACTTATCTATTTAGAAACAGCCATCTGATGTCAACGGGGAGGAAAATCACAAGACGTCCTCTATTGTATTTTATTGAGTGCCACTGAGTGTCCATGTCACTGTTCTCAAACACAAAATCAAAGGTTTATGAACCGTTTAATCCACTCACATGTGATATAGTGCTTATGTAATCTATATATAATGTTAATTCTTTATAGAGTCTATGTAAATAGCCCATGCACTAATGATCTTAATGTAGTGGGAACGAGGAAACTTAATGTAATGTTAAATGTTTATTATCCATGGCTGGGTTTTAACTAAAGTGTTATTATTTGTATTTGTAACCCTGATGATTTATAGGTAACACAGACACTAAATGAGATCTGATGGTGCGTGATATATTGCAATTGTAATACACGTTTAATTTCAGCCATTCAGAAATAAAATAGCATTGGTCTCTATCTATCTATCTATCTATCTATCTATCTATCTATCTATCTATCTATCTATCTATCTATCTGTCTGTCTGTCTGTCTGTCTGTCTGTCTGTCTGTCTGTCTGTCTGTCTGTCTGTCTGTCTGTCTGTCTGTTCTGAATAATATATATTTACTATTCTATATTACTTATCAAAATACTGGAATGTGCTACTAGTAGTACAGACAGGTCTGTCTGTCTGTCTGTCTGTCTGTCTGTCTGTCTGTCTATCTATCTATCTATCTATCTATCTATCTATCTATCTATCTATCTATCTATCTATCTATCTATCTATCTATCTATCTATCTATCTATCTATCTATCTATCTATCTATCTATGGCTAGTGCACGAAGCAGCACATTTTGAAAACATTGCAACAAGATGGATTGGAAAGCTGAGACTAATTATTTGGATATTAGATTTCTACTATGGCCAAATATATAATTTTCAGCTGCCAGAATAGAATAATACATTTTGAGAAAGAAGTAGACTGAAATAATAGACACAATTTCAACAAACTGACAGTTCTCAATCTATATCAGTCCAGTTATATCTCCATTTTTACTTCATGACCCGGCATCTATAGAAACTCATTTCATGTTTCACGCTCCATTAATATGCATCTTTAATATGCATTTATTAGGCAGATGTTTTTATCCAAACAGGCTGTGGAGAAGAATCCAAAGTTCATGCTGTTTGAGCCAGAGAGCCCTGGCTCAAAGGTCTGACAGTGGCTTTTTTCCAGTCCTTGCATTTGAACTAATTACTGCTAGCATAGAAGCTTAGCCACTGAGGGTCTGCTGTAAACGATTATTATTTTGCTAAAGGAGAAGTGTAGATAAATTGAATTTATAATTATTATTACTATAAAATAGTAATAATAAAGCTGCATGGATAACAATAACCAGAGCATGCTCAGGTTCTGTTGATTTTACTGGTAAACTATCCACAGCATTACCAGAAAAACATTCCAGTCTCTTTCTCTCTCTTTTGTCTATCCATAGTGATGGGGAAAAAATTTTTACTCTGTCTCCATCATCTTTCTCTTTAGCTTGTTTACTTTTTTGCTTGATATTCCTTCATCTTTTTTTTCCTTTTTGTTCAATTATTTCTGTTGGTCTCATGTCATTAAAGATATCCCGAAACTCTGTCCTCCTTAGTCATCCATCTCCTTGTCTTCTACTGTGAGAAAGCATAAACGAGGGATAAGAAAGGAAGAGATGACATGGAGAGAAATGAATGACAAGTAGCGCTTTGTAGCTTTTGTCACTGCAAACTTTAAAAACTAACTTTAGAGGAGATGTAGGATAATATAATGGATATCTCATATCAGCCATCACTACATGATAAATAATGTTGACTCTTCCTTAATCTTTGTCTTTTTCCCATTCCTGTTTTTTTCTTCCCAGCTCATTTCCCTCTTTTTTCTGTTCGTCTATACTTTATTTCCTCTGGATACATTCCATCATTCACCTTAGTGCACGCGCACGGACGCGCACTTTGAATGTGTCCTCTTAGAATACTGCTCATAAAACAACTTTGCACACTAAAATGTGTTCCGCAGGGCTTGTCTTTAATGAAAAGATGCTACCATGTGCTGCTTAACGGCTTCAATCTACTTCCTTGTAGAGAAAAAGAGACGTAGCAATCTGTCATAACAGTCATTAAAATGAAAAATGCCTGCCAGTATTATCTTTGCATATATGAAACTGAGGAAATTAAGTTTGACTTTCATTGTGTGTGTAATTAGTTGCTTTTCTTTGACGAGCATCTGAGGTGCAGTAGATTAATGCGGCGGTAAGAATATATTGTGGGGTTAGAGAGAGAGAGAGAGAGAGAGAGAGAGAGAGAGATGTCCTTAATATGTCCATAATAATGTGGATTATCAACCTATTGTTTGACCAGTGACTTCGAAAGTCCTTGTAATATATATATATTTTCTTTCTTGTGTTCTCGTGATGACGTCTCAATTTTCTCGATCAGTACTTATTTGTTTCTGTTTCTAAGAGCATGTTCTAGAGCAGGGGTCACCAAGCTTTTTAAAACTGAGAGCTACTTCTTGGGTACCGATTAATGTGAAGGGCTACCAGTTTGATACACACAGTTTTCAGTTTGATCTGAAATAAGAAATTTGCTCAATTTACCTTTTATTATATGTTATTATTAATATTTAATGATATTCATCTATGTGAATACACTGATCATGTTAATGATTTTTCACAATAATTATCAACAATGATTTAACAAAGTAGGAAACAGCTATTTTTTTAGAAAAGGCCCGTGGGCTACTCATGTGGTCCTTGCGGGCACCATATTGGTGACCCCTGTTCTAGAGTCATCATCATTGCAGCATCATGGATGATCGCATTTGCTTTGACTTTGTTCAGGGAATCACTCAAACTGAAACAGCTCTGTGTCTGTCACTGATTGACAACTTACACATAAGTGTTTGACAAATGAGAAGAAGGTTGCCAGGCTTTTTGACTTTTGCATGGTTTGTGCGCGGTAGACTTCTAGCGCAAGACAGGAGAATCACTGAGTGCTACAGATATTACTTCATTATTAAAGAAAGGAACATGCAACACAACAAAACCTTTGCCTGTTTTTATATCATTTCAGTTGATGTTCTGAAAAGTTCCATGTTCATCGTTGACACAAAAAGTCAAACTCAAATAAAACGAAACGTTTGTTGCTTTTTCATTTGTTTTTTTATTCATATTTAAAAGGGAAGCAAAAAAAATCAGAGCATTGAAAATAAAACAAATTATTTCCTGCAGGCTTTTGTGGACAAAACTTAAATATAATGGGCGGGAGCGGGCCGAGGGAACGGGACAGACCCTTGCGGGAGCGAGCGAGAAGGTGAACGAAAAATCGAACCTTGTGCAGGTCTCTACTGCCAGGTTTCAGATGCCAACGTGTACTTTATGATATACACCAGAAACATTCACGCAATACAATTATGTCGTGAGAAAATGGGTTTTTGCATTGAGATCACAAGGAAACGAGAAAACGACTTTTGTAATGTCAAGCTCACGAGTCGCTAGATCTCTAGAAAGAACAAAAAATATTATAATGCATGGATTCTTAGGGCTTCTGTATTTGACACTATTTTAAGGCCAAAATCCTCACAACCACTTCCGCTACTGTTTTTTTTTTCCAGTGGCTTGAGTTTCTGAGTCCGTTTCACAACCTGTACACATCAGTATGAGGAAAAGGTGTGAACTCAGTGAATTTGACTGACACGGTTGCTTGTTCTGCACAGGTTGGATTGAGCAATTGCAGAAACTTTTGATATCCTGAGATTTGATACACAGAATGGTGTAAACAAATAAATCCAGAGGGATTGTCACTAAGCAAGGTCAGCAGAAAAGCATCACAAAACACACAGCATGTTGAAACTTGAGGTCTTACAACCACATCACCACATCATCCACACCAATTTCACTTCTGTTGGCCAAGATCAGGAACCTGAGCCTCCAGTGGGCATAGGTTCACCAGAACTGATCGTCTGAGAGTATTAATTACTACTAAATATTCTATAAATTCACAAGTATTAAACTAAACTATATAGAATAGAATTGTATTGACACCTGACTTTTCCAGCCATATGTGGTTCTTCATTAAATTCGTACCACAAAGTTGGAAACACAAAATTGTATAGGATGTCTCTGGATGAGCATGAATATATCCCTTTATTTAAACTACAAGACCCAAAACCGTTCCAGCATGACATTGCCCAATTAACACAAAGCAAGCTCTATTAAAATATGGTGTACATGGGCTGGAGTGGAAGATCTTAAGTGGCCTGCTGACCACCTTTGGGATGAATTGGAACACCGAATGCACTTCAAGCCTCCACACCTCACCTACATCAGTACCTGACTTTACTAACGCCCTTGTAGCTGATTGAGCACAAATCCTCAAGAACAATTAACATTTGCCCATAATAACTATAAATAAACTTTCCTTATATCAAATGACCCCAGATCTTAAGAACCAATGCAGAAGGGCATTGCAGTGGAATAGAGTGATTCTGTTTGTTCACGTCCCGTTTATGTGTGAGCTGCAGTATTAAAAGTCATTACACCAGCCTCATATCAGGAATGAACCCCCCTCCCAACATCTCCCAGCATCAGCGACTCCATCACCGAGATTGATAACTCTGTCTCAGTTCTGGACATTTTAAGGACCGCTGTAAAGCCTTAGGCTTGTGCAATCTTCGCCTCTCTACAGATCCTGATTTGTGGGCTTGTTCCAAACACACAGTGCAGCCTTAATAATGACTTCATGTTTCAGATACTCAGACTGAATGGGAAGCTAAAACTAACTTAAGAAATCAGGGACAGGCAGAGACTTTTAACCTTAATGAAGAGATCTCACTTTTACAAGGACTACATTAAAACTTACACTATATGGACAAAAGTACAGGGACACCTTCCTTCTCCAAAACAGCAACATAAAGCATAACAATACCCCTGTGTGCAAAACCAGCTCCATGAATATATATATGGGTTCGAGTGGAAGATCTCCTGCTACAGCTCCCTCACCTCAACTCTATTGGACACTTTTGGGATGAATTGGAACACTGACTGCACCCCAGGCAACATCAGTACCTGACTTTACATACACCCTTGTGGCTGAATGAGCACAAACCTCCATAAACACACTCCAAAATCTAGTGGAACATCTTCCTAGAAGAGTGGAGGTTATTATAACAGCAAATCTGGTGACTAAATGTGGAATGGGATGTTCAGAAAGGACTAAGAAAGCTTATAATCAGGTGTCCACAAACATTTGTCCATATTCAAGATGGTGTCAAAAGGTTTAGAGAATAATGGTGCTAACTGGATTACCATCTGCGTTACCACGTCTGCGATTTTATCATGGACACCAAGTTGGAACAAAGAGCAGACGTGAAATTCTGCCATATGAAATGCTGCAACGAGTCATTCGAGGTGTTTTGATTGGAACGTGCGCTTCAAGAGTGGAAGAACATCGTTGGGAGATGACAAGAGATCAGGAAGACTTTCAACGAGTTTAACACCTAAAAAAAGGCGAAACCATTTGGCTACTTGCGCATGATGATCTTTGGAGAACAATCCACATGATCTCACTTCCATACTCACCCTACTCGCCAGATTTGGGTCATGCGGACTACACCCTCTTTCTGAAGTTGAAGATCCAGCTCAAAGGTTGCTGTTTTGACACCAACGCAGGAATTGCTGTGCAAGGGGACTATTTTGAACGTGATATTGGTATAAACGTAGATAAATAAATTTTTCTTGTAAACAGAGCTAGTTTTGAAAATTTCTGATACCATTTTGTGCTGTATTTTGTATATTACTACAACTAAGAAACTGTAGCATACTTGAAAATATATTCGACCCCAAAGTTGTAAATAACACAATTTGTTAACCTGGTTAAGAGGGTTAAAATTGTTTTAATATATTTTATATATATTATATATATAAGCGCTTCTATTTTCACGCCTTCTACTGATCGCCATATTGGCGTTCAGCTCTCGAGTGGCATGTTTCTTTCCTTTTTCTGCTTTCGCTTCTCTACGTAGCTCACAGAGCCTTCTTTTTCTTCATGACCTCTTTCCACTTTCATCTTCTAGAAGGAGAAAAACACCCTGCTCAGTCATGTCGAGCCTCTTCCGAGCCGGGGTTTGGCGTTAAGCCCGTGCTTCCTCACTTCTGACAAGAATGAAGATGAAGGGAAATGCTCAGCTCAGGGAAGTGTCTGAAGATGTAGCGTTTTTCTCATCACTGCATTGTTAAAACGGACATTATTGGACAGTGTGAATGTAATAAAACGGGTTCTTTGTACAGCTGTTAAAATATTGGAAGAATTCTGATCTTCCCGTGGGTCACATAATGGCTTGCTTTTAAAGGTTTAAATCAAATGGCTAATGTATTGTTGTAAGACATTTATAGGATTTTTTTTTCTTTCTCACATACCAATAAAATAAGCGTCAATAAAATATCTGCTTAGAGGAGGAACTCTAATCTTTGAGACAGTGAAGAAAACAAATCCAAAAGCAATGTTTTGTTCACTCTTAGCCTATATGAACTGTATTGCCTCGGTATTGCCGTAGAGTCGGAGGTTCGGCTGCACAGACAGCAGCGCTGAATAAGGTCAGATCTCATACATAATTTATAGGAACTCTTACGGCTCAGGATGATAATGTAGGATTTCATATGGAGGAAGTCATAAGAATGCCCTAAGCCCTAACTAGAACTGATGGCAAGTTTTTATATGAGTTTACTTATAAAAATCCTCACACATTTTCAAAGAATCGATATATCAAGTGTTTAATATATATTCTCTTTTGATATAATATGCATTTTTTTATTGCTGTATCACTTTGAATTGTTCATTTGAGCATCTAATCTAAAATCTAATAATGTCCTATAGAGTAGCACTTCACAGGAACTCAAGTAAGTAAATAATAGGCCCTTAATGCATTTGGGATGGTGCTATATTTCTGAATAAGTTTCCCCACACATTTTACTTTTATGGTCACCACAAGCCATTACTGATCTTCAGTCTTTAGTCTTGAAGTCTTTTTTTTTTTGTATTTGTATGCAAAACGCTGGGTAAATTAAAAAAGAGCTGGGCTGCAATGAATGCAATAATGAAAGAATATATTTGAAAATTCTCCCTCAGCATGAACAAGAGGTTTACACACTCCAGACAGTTCATTTCTCTAAATATTCAGCTGAAATACTCGGCATGCTCTTGTAAAACCTCCCAGAGGTGCTCTTCACTAATTGGAGATTTCTTTCTGACCTTGTGATCCAGTTCATCCCAGAGTAGTTCAAAAGGATTTAGGTAAGCATTGCTAATGAAGTAACCTTTATAACATGGTGATGTACCTGTACAATGCATAATCCAAGTTTGTTGTTGCAATCTGGCATATTACAAGTTTAGGATTTCAGAAGATTCTCTATGAAACATTGTGAACTCATGACCAGCATGTCTGTATTTGAACTCTATGAGAATTGCAATCTTTTGCTGTACAGACATAGAAATCGCATTGCATGCATAGTTGATAGAATTCTCTGGATAAATATAAATATGAGTTTGTATATCCAGCTATCTGAATCAGCATTTTTATTCATTTTGCACATAGATTTCTGGTGTCATTTACCATGAAAGATGTGTGTGTGGTGTGATGCTATGCAGATGCTACTATCTTAGTCTCTCCTACAATATCTGAATTCATGAAGCACTATATGATGGATGGACAGTAATTAGACTGTATGTGTTTGTGTGTGTGTGAAATTAATTGTCTGACCCTACGCTAATCACTTGGAACCGAAGATCCAGGGATGCTAGTGAACAATGAAGTGAAGAGCAATTATATAGTTTGCAGTCGGGCAGTCAGTACTCGTGACTTTGGCTGGTACATTTTGCTGATTAAACACTAAAATTCCATCTATCTCTTTTTTCTACATTCTTTCTATTATTATCATATTTTAATTTCTTTTTTATTTCTATTTTGGGATTATGGCTGATTTGACTGGTGGACAGTTTTTTGCTGTGTCAATGCACTGAAGTAGCTGCTCCCATTATTTAACATCATAATACAGAATATATATATATATATATATATATATATATATATATATATATATATATATATATATATATATATATATATATATATATATATTTTTTTTTTTTTTTATGTATAATTTTTTTTATCTATTTACATTTAGTAACAAGGGCACATTCTTATAAGCTTATCATGAATATACAATGCCCATTTATGTATATAAATTAATTAATTGCATTTATATGGGATGTCACTCTCCACAGTGCGTTTAATGGCTCATATGACATTTCAGGCTTTAAGAATTTTTTTTTGTATTTTTTTTTTATAAATATATTTTTTACTTAGAAAAATAAACTTAGAATAAAATGTATTGTGGCAGTTGCATACAGTGGTAACTGAGTGAAAGGTTGGGGTTTCACGCCCCAGTATTGTCAAGCTGCCACTATTGGTCCCTTGAGCAAGGCCCTTAACCCTCAAAGCTCTATTGGTGCTGTATTATATCTGTCCCCAGCTTCCCAACATTGGCATATGCAAAGAAATAATTTCACTGTGCTTTAATGTAAATGTAAAAAGTTAAAAGCCCCTTTTACTAGAGGTCGACCGATATGTTTTTTTCTCTTGCTGATGCCGATATTTAGAAATCAGGGCAGCGGATTGCCAATATATGATGCAAATTTTTGGCCAATCCCCCCCAAGACATGATTTCAAAAAGCTACAGGAATCCGTTAGTAATGATCGCGGCAAGTGTAAACGCGGCTTTCTTTATATATTCACAGTTCTAGTTCTTCCTGTCTGGATGCCAAGTACAGAATATTGCCACCTGCTGGTATGGAAGAGTTCTGTTCTCTCAAACAAGTGTAAAATGTAGATGCATGGTTTGGTTTGTCAGATGCGGCTGCATATTAATCGGCCTAATTTGCAGCACAATGATTAATCGGTCAACTTCTAACCTCTATGTAGTCTATTTTGTTCATTATTCACTATTGTTTTTGTGGAGAGGTGGGTCTTGTATGCCCAGCAAAGGTTTTCACATTCCTTAAATGTCACAACTCAGAAACTCAATTGTGTACACTGATTGAAAATTTTCTAATAAGTTTATTTAAATTTTGGCTGATAAAAGGTACACCAGTGCAAACCCAGAACCAAGAACATCATAATTTCTCTGCTTTTATTTGCTGGTAACAATGTTGGCATTTTTGAATAAAGTTCGACTGTGATTTATCCAACTGTATTCCAGTAGGCAGTGAAATGCCTCAATTGGTACATGAAATGCTCAAGCTGCCATCAATCACGTCATGAGAACAGAACAGCAAATCAAAAACAACAAACAAATCCACTTATATATATATATATATATATATATATATATATATATATATATATATATATATATATATATATATATATGCAATTTAAATGAAATCTTTATAATTCATATGGACCGTTTTCTGGTTTTGTGCTAATCCTCAGGACAGTAATTGCAACACAGAATATTCAGTACCATAACAATGTAGCCATCTCTCGGCGTAGTCATCTCTCCATTTTTCTCTGCTTTTATTCAAAGTGAATGAAATGACAGGTTTTTTTCCCCCATTCCCATTTTTGCTTTCTGTCTCTCTGGTGAAATGTAAATGAAACTTCAAGCAAGCTAGAAGACTTTGGAAAGACGATGCAAATCCACTGCACAGCACTCTATGGTTATTGACATTCAAAGCGTATTGGCTGTCTGTTCGGAGTGTGTAGTGTGGATTTGCGAATACCCCCGGTCTATATGTATCGGAGTGGTGTGATTCTTAGCATTTAGTTGCTTTGCTAGGAACAGCTCATGGTTTCAGGACTAGCCTGCTCAGGATAAAGAGGCTACTGATTAGATAGGTGAAATAATGAATGACCTGAAAAAGATAGCATTTCAAACATTTCAAAATGATGCCAATGGGTTAATTGTTAAGATTTGAGCTTAAACAACTATGTAGAGTTCTGTTCAGGTTACAGTAAAATACAAATCCATTTTCCAGCAAACACTGCAACTATTCAACTTGAAAGTGTCAAATGTTGAAATGAGAAATACTGTAAACTATATGGACAAAGGTATCAGGACACCTGACGGTGGTTCCCTGACAATAGGATACCTTGCGATTCAGTAAAATAAAATTGTCCATTTATTGAACTAGTTCCAGCATGGTAATGCCTTTGTGCACAAAGCCAGCTCTATAAAGATATAGATTATATGGGTGGAAGATCTTGAGTGGCCTGCTATAGAGCTCCTACCTCAACCCTATTGAACTTTTGGGATGAGCTTGAAACAAATATTATCCATGTAGCCAAGTAAGGTGATTAGAAACACCAACCAGGCATAACATAATGACATTATAACATTACGACCTGTGAAATTAATCCTTTAATTAGTTAATGAACACTGATTATCTCTTCATCATGGCACCTGTTAGTGGGTGGTATATATTTGGCAGCAAGTGAACAGGAAAAATTGTCAAGCATAAGTATTTGAGTAAGTTTCATAAGGGCCAAATTGTGATGTCTAGACGACTGGGTCAGAGCATCTCCAAAACTGCAGCTCTTGTGGCATGTTCCCAGTCTGCAGTGGTCATCATCTATTAAAAGTGATCCAAGTAAGGAACAGTGGTGAACCAGCGACAGGATCATGGGCAGCCAAGGCTCCTTGATGCACGTGTGGAGTGAAGGCTGGCCATCCAACAGACGCGCTTCTGTAGCTCAAAATGCTGTTAATGCTCAATGGATCAGGACTGTTTTGGCAGCAGGAGGGAAACCAACACAAAATTAGGTAATAAGTACTGCCTGGTCAGTGTATATCTACAGTATAGTTGTGGTATAAACAAAAGCTCTTCTACTGCCTGAATGCGACTTATTATGTTTAAAAGCTGATTTGTACTAGATTCCGTCTTAAGTTAAAGACTTCTGAATTTGGAAAAAATGGAACATAAAATAAGATATAAAGAGTTAAATAAGCATGGACAAGTTTTTCTATGTCATGTACAGTTAGGAGATACAAAAATAACATTACAACCTAATCATCAGAGTGTGGCCAATGCAGTAAATGCACAAGACTCAGGAGCAGCAGGATACAGCAAGGTTATGTATTGGATTGGCCGTGTTGTAGTACACACATTTATCATCATGTCCTGCGGAAAAATCATGCTGGTGTGTTTTCACTGCTGCTTTGCCCTGGGTTTCCTAAAGGGAGGATCTCATTTCTGAGTGTATAGGGTAAACATGTATCAGAGCACTTGAATGCCTTTTGGATGCTATAGGCACTAAATAAGATAGATATTACTCGTGTACTTGTGCAGGTGTTATAGCGAGTTGCAGGAAATAAATATTAGACATAACTGTCTGAGGCTTTCAGACACCCAAGTGTGATGAGGCTGAGCCTGGAAGCAGCGCTGAGTAAATGACTGTGAGTGCAGATAAGGAATAAGTGTGTATGTGTGTGCAGGTGTGTGTGTGCGCAGGTGTGTGTGGGTGTGTATGTAAGGGAGAAAATACAAATGACCTTCTGTGTTCTCTCTCTCATTCTCCTCTCTCTCTCTCTATCTCTCTCATATATATATATATATATATATATATATATATATATATATATATATATATATATCTTTCTCTTTGTATGTTTGTATGTGCCAGTGTATTAGCCACTGAGAAGTTTTATATTTCTCACGGAGCTGGGAAATATTTAAATTGCATGTATTTTCTGCCTGGTTAACTTCTGCTGATAGCTTTACAGCAGCGAGAAATGGAATTGGAAAAAAAAAGAAGTGAAATAATGGCAGCCATATTGGAAAACTGTGTGGATTAAACATTGTTTCTGTGTGTTGATTGCAAACAGAGGAACGTGCATTGCAAAAATAATGAGATTGTGTGTGTATGTGTGTGTGTGCATGCCAAATACCTTTGTGTGAGAATTGCTTCGGTTTCAGCATTGTGAATAAAGATTATTGGTAATAGTTGGTGCCAAATCTGCATTAAAATTGAAAGAAAACCTGAATGTGACAACAATGGTCAGTTTTTGATTTACAGTATTTAGAGGTTGCCCTTATACAGAACGACATTTATCACATTCATACTGAGAATCTATCGGGATAAGGGCCCTGCTCAGGGGCCTATTAGTGGCTGGGATTTGAACTCACAAGCTTTAAAGCCAAAGTGCAATCTCTTAACCATTTAGCTGCCACTTCTCCTTTTCTAGATTTCACTCATAAACTGGTGATGTTCAACATTATATAAAACGTTTGCCATATCAGGACCTTTTTTCAATAGCACAATACATAGCACCTTATGAACAAAAGTATTTGTACACCATCAGTACTTTTCCATGTGTTTCTTCCCGAAACTGGTACCACAACGCTAGAACATGTAATTGTATAGAATATCTTCAGATGCTTATCATTAAATTTTTCCGTCACTAGAACTAGGAGGAAAATCTGTTCCAATGTGACAATGCCCCTGTGCACAAGTCAGCTGGATGAAGATATGATTTACTAGGGTTGGAGTGGAAGATCTTAAGTATTCTGCTTTGAGGATCATAATGGGAGATAGGGGGAGAGGGTGGCATCCTTGCTTTTCAAAGAGCAAAGCCGATCTTTGATCTCCAGTCACAGACACCAGAGCGATCACTGTTTTGTTGTATCACTGGGGAGCCGAAGTAACCTATTTGCATTAAACTTAGAGCCAGACATGATTTCAATACAAGCAAATCGAGAACATGGAGAAAATATGGTGTTAAGAAATAGAACAGAATTTATGAGGCTGTACTTTGACAACAAATGCCATTTAACCTGGTATCTTGCAATGCATTTTTTGGACCAAAATTAGTCACAAACTCCTGATGTGCCAGTAGACTATAAAATTAACCTTTAATATTTAAACAGAGAGCAATCATGAAACAAAGACAGCCTGCAATAACTAGAAAATTATGCTAGTTTTCAACTTGCTTTTCAATAAAAAAAGCTTTTTTGCTTATTTCAATATGACAGAACATTAGCAAATAATAAAAAAAACAGACATACTGATTCGTCTGTATTACAGCACAGCCATGATTTTGATAAACTTATTGAAATACACTAAATTAGCATAATTTCATAAGCAGGTATTTGCTTTTTGGTCATCACATTCCACTTTTAGTCCCAATTTGCCCTTATAATTCTCTCCACTTTTCTAGGAACATGATTCATTAGATGTTAGTGTGCTTGTGGACATTTGTGTCCATCAGCCACAAAAGTGTATGTAAAGTCAGGTACTGATGTTGGTAAGGTGAGGAGGCCTGGGGTGCAGTCACTGTTTACATTTATCCCAAAGGCATTCAGTTAAGTTAAGATCAGTGCTCTATAGCAGTTCACTAAAGGTCCTCCTCTCTAAACCATATCTTTATTGAGCTGGCTTTGTGCAAAGAGGCACTGCCATGCTTGAACAGGTTTGGGTTTCCAGGTTCAAGTGAATGCAACATTTTATTATACAGCATCCAAAGACGTCCTTTACATTTGTGTGCCTCCAGCTTTGGGGTAACAGTTTGGAGAAGAACCACTTATGGCAAGAAAGGTCAGGTGTCCCAATACGTTTGTCCATAGAGGTTATCATATCTAGCAAATAGTATGTATGTTCTTTTTAAACATTACATTCCACATTTATTTTCTATTTGCTGTTATAATTACCTCCACTCTCCTGGGAAGATGTTCCAACTCAAGTTAAGTCAAGTCAAGTCAAGTCAAGTTTATTTCAATAGCGCTTTTCACAACAGACATTGTCTCAAAGCAGCTTTACAGTATTTAACAGTTAAGGTGAACGCTGTGTATTTATCCCCGATGAGCAGCCATGCAACTGTGGTAAGGAAAAACTCCCTTAGATGTTATGAGGAAGAAACCTTGAGAGGAACCAGACTCAAAAGGGGAACCCATCCTCATTTGGGTAACATCAAGAGTGTGATTATAGTCTTTAATCAATACAGAACACTGGAATGTAAGATTGTGAGTAATGTCCTTTCTACAGTCTTTTACAGTAATTTCCACTATATTTGGGAATGTGTTTGTGGAGATTTGTATTTATTCAGTCATAAGGACATTAGTAAATCCATGTACTGATGTAAAGTGAGAAAGCCTGGGTGCAGTCAGCATTTCAATTCATCCTGAAGATGCACAGTAGGGATGAGGTAAGAACTCTATAGCAGGCCATCCAAGATTCTCCAACCCAAAAAAACTATGTAGTACTTTTGTCCATATAGTATTTGTAGCAGTATACTATATTTATTAGTTATTATTTCTCCTTTTAGTTGCTCTTAATGTTTGATGTTGGTGGTAATTGGCTTGATTTTTACATAGGCTAGATATTTTTTCACATGGGTTAATCAGTAAGGTTCATCTCTCTCAGTCAGCTAGTGACAGGCAAATACACCTAAAAAATACACATAGAGTATCTTCTAAATGACAGAAAAACCTTTTCAAACTGCTTTAATTTACACCAAAACGTGATGACCTTTTATATAAAATGCTGTCTTTGTTTGTGTTAGTGAGTACAAGTAAGTTAATGTTTTGTCTCGAGTAAGTACTTATGTGTCTGAAATTATAAAGGTCACTATTGCCATACTTTCTCTGTCCTTACCTAAAGTGTCTAATATACTGTATTTAGTGTACTTCTGTTTCTCATTAAAAATATCAGTTTGGAGTTAAACGAAGCATAACCCATGTGAGTCAGTGCTGTCTCCAGCCAATCAGGCCACTTCTGCATTTGATTAAAACAGCATGGACTGCCCCAAGATACATTCCTGTCTGTGATAGTGTGTCTGTGTGTGTGTAGGTTGGTCGACCTTTACCCAGCAATATTACTCCAATGTTGCAGTAAGAACCGTGGTAGAGCCACACTGGTGACTTGCATTGTGTTTTGTATTCGTCTGAAGCTCCAGAGCTTTTTAATCTGCTTTATAGGGCCCCATAAGGACATAGATGTACAAATGCAGTTCCAATATCTCATTAAGGCTAGGTGTATGCAGGAGTCAAAGAAATGTGTGTGTGTGTATCCATTTTCATATTTTGTGTCATTCCATATTCATATTCTAGCATGTTGCTCCACAGGGTCCCATTTGACCAGCTCTGTTGTTTCATTTATTTATTTTTTGTACCTGAAACTAAGTTTATGCAATGATCATTTCCTTTCATCTGACTGAGGTGAGTGCATTGCAGTTTGCCATCACTGTGGAACTCTTAAGTATGTGATAATTGGGGGAAAAAATGTAACAACAAAGTTTATTAAATTTAACAACTGTCGTGAAGAAGTTCCCAGAGGTATTGAGTACTTGTTGGCTGCTTTTCTTTCACTCTCCTGTCCAACCTATCATTGCTTGGTCTTTTCTTATCTTCTCCACTTAAGAAACTCATAAGGAATGTTTGTTTAACACTCATGTTGTCATGTACATTACAAGAGTGGCTCTGAAAGGACAAAATGTTCAGTGTCATATCTATAGATATTTTTCCCAGACTATACTTACAACCCTGTAGCAACTCTTTTACAGCCTGGTACTGAATTGTAAAACAGTGGTTGGAGACTTCTGCAATTGCTAACACTATTATGTATGGATGACATTGTAGAATGTTCCAGAAAAACAGAAATATGGGGTTAATTCTGATTTAGTATTTAGGATATGTAGTCACATTAAGCAAGGTCGTATTGAATATTCTTTTTCGCAGCCCATCTTTTAGGGTCGTTAGCGCTGTGTTACACTAAACGACTGATTTTTGTGTCGGATTTAATGGATGTTTTTGAAAGCAATAGAACACATTTCTGTTTAATTACATTTTTGACTGGCCTATTAGCTTTGAGTACCAAATAGCAGGCAGTGAAAAATGGGTGCTCGGAATACAATTTTGCATTTCATGTGCATTTTTGAATGTTTTGCTTTCCTGGTGATGTAGTGGCACAGTTGCTCCCACGTATGCTATAGTTTAAAGTGAAATTCCTATTATTTTTTCCCCCTCACATAATACACAATATATGGAATTTCTTTTGCGACCTTTGACTTTTCCAGGAAAATGTGAACCTTCCCCAAACGTGTACCACAAAGTTTGAGGCAAACAATTCTATACAATGTGATAAATTACAAGACCCAAAAATGTTACAGCATAACAATGATCAGTACACAAAGCCAGCTCTATGAAGGCCTTTATAAAGACAAGGCCTCCTCACATCACCTTTACTTTACGTGACTTTACGAATGCCTTTTTGGCACAAATCTCAACAAAATATTTTGTAACATCTTCCATGAAAAGTGGAGGTTATTACAACAGCAAAATCAGGACTTTAGTGTAAAATGTGATGTTCAAAAAGCATTGTCAAGTGGCTTTTATTGTCATTTTTACTATACACAGTGGTACACAGTACACAGTAAAAACGAAACAACGTTCCTCCGGAACCCTGGTGCTACACTAAACAACAAAACAACATAAAGGTGTCCACAAACTTTTGTCCATAGAGTGTAGAATACTATAAAGGAAAACCAATGCACAATATAATACAATACCAGTATTAATGTGTTTTTTTCACACATTAACTATAAAAATTATAATGTGTACTTTAGCTGCTTTTTTAATTAAGGTCTGTGTGCTGTATAGGACAGATTAGGTCACACTGATTCAGAAAGCGCCACCGGTTGAAAAAACTGTCTATTTCTTGGCCGTAAAAGTAAAACACCTAATTCCTTTACTGTCGTAAAAATGGCAGGTTGTATTTAAGGATGCTATAAACTAATAGCGCTAGGGGAGACTTTAAAAGACTGTTTGTTTGAATTTTAATGAGTATTTTCACGACAACAATATTTTTATTGCTTAATAGCTGCAGAGCGCAATAAGGGTTTTATTTGTGACCTGAATATTGTGAGTTCAGACCCCATGAATGACAGAGAACCCTTGCTCAAAGCCCTTTTGTGCTTGATTGTATTTTGCTTTACTTGCAAGTTGTATGCTTCTTATGTATAATGGTAAAGGAGTACATTTCAGGCCTAGAGAAAAGCCAATTAGTGGGAGTTTTTGGATATAATTGCAGAAACTTTAGATCAGATAGCTTAAGATTGGATGAATTTTGCTTGAGTAGCTCTAGATATCTTTGACTGGACTTGGCATTAGTGTAGCCACAGCTTTGGGGCTGGAAATCAGAGAATTGTATTATGTAAAAGATTTCGTGCTTTCATTTCTATAGTTGCAGATCAGGTGGCTGCAATTGTATTATGGCAGCGCATGGCAGTAATAAGATTCTCAAATATTCCACATACATTGCCTTTGAGTAGTCAAGTCCTATGTGAGTCCATTGATGTGAAACCCATACAAAGACACACAAAGGCTGCGCCACACACCACTTTATCGACTTTCTCAGTGTGACGCTACACAGCTGCCAATGTCACCTGGGAAAGAGCCACAGAGCAACTCATCTCTGCCAAATTTCTGCTAGATATTGCACACACACACACACCCACACACAGGTGCCAAGCTGAGAGAAATGAGCGATAGGGTGAGCTCGGCATGTTGCCAGGGCTTCACCCGTCTTTGTTGAATGTCAGCATGACCCTTGTTTATGATCGACTCTCTCCAGTCCCACTGCGTCCAACCATTTATACAACACAAGGTTCAGCCAACTGTCCTTATTCATAATAACTGGTAAATGTGAATTAATAGCATGGGGGTTCATTCCAACTCACCACATTGTTGTAAAGATTATTAATACAGGCCACAATAAATGTCACAGTAAATGAGGAATAAAAAATATATACTTTTCTAATGAAGATGTGGACAAAATACACCAAAGTATAAGATATGCCTCTAAAAACGTGAAATTTTGCTATGTAGGTTTATGGGTTTTTTTTTTCATTGCAATTTAATGCTAACATAAACATTTAAGCTACATCCTTGCTGTAGATAAGCATTGAGTCACAGCTGTTAATATGCTAATATTAGCAGTATGAATGATTCTCGCTGGTCGCGTGTTTAAATACATTGTGTTCAAAATGCAGATACTAATTCTCAAAACACTGAGAAATATGGCCAAAGGTATTAATTAATTAATTTATTATGGAGTACCAGACATCTTCCCAGAAAGTGGAAGATATTATAAGACAGATATCATATAAACAGGACGTTCAAAAAGTACATACCAATTTTATGATCAGGTGTCCACAAACCTTTGCCTATAGAATGTGTAGTTTAGAAAACTTAAAAGCAGATTTGAAAACATTAAACGGTTCAGACTGTTTAATCTCATTTAGAAGAGAATTTCAAAGTTTTGATGTAGAAGAAGAAAAGCCCTGATCACCTATAGAATGTAAATGGGTAGGGGGAACAACTAAAAGACCAGAACCTCAAAGAGCGAAGATCACGTCCTGGAGTGTAGATAGTTAAAAGTTGATAAATCAATCAAAAACCTGACAGTGCAATGACTTCAAAACTGGAGAGATGTGCTCAACTGTCTAGGTCTTTTTCAGTATACTAGCAGCTGAATTTTTGAACTAACACCCTAATTTTATATGGATAAAATTGATAAATATGCATGTATATGCTTTTGTATGTTAAAAATACATACATACATACATTGCCCATCATTGGATTTGTTTTGAATACAGAAATCTATTCATATACATATACAATTTGTGAACTCAATCCATGTTCTCCTTGTGCCTTCTAGCTAGTACTGTACATAACCCAGAAAAACATCAGTACAAACACCCGTTTGTGTGGTGAGTAATGTAGTTTGTAATGTAATGAAATTTTAGCATTACTGGGGTTCATTAGATGACCAAACCCAGCTGGCCTTGTGTGGTGATTTTCGTTTCCAATCTTCTGTACCACAGGGCCCTTCTTTCTCTAGACTGTAGGAAACTCATCAACTATTAAACACACAGTTTGTATGAGCAGAGATGGAAGTGGCCATTGAATACTTACCTCATCATCAAAGAGCTTTTCAGACGCTTTAGGAATTCTTGCGCTCCATTCTGAGTATCCATCAAACAGCACTCTTTAGTCTCATTACACATTTGGCGTATTAAATTGAGTTGCCTTCGTTATTTTCTTTTCCTTATATCAATAATATGTATACAAAAAACAGAGGCGGCAAAAGTACACACATCTTTCACTCAGGGTTAAAAGACTCTGGTAAAAGTTAAGGTACTGACTACACTTTTTCACTCAAGTTAAAGTAAAGAAGTCTGGACTACATGTTTTAGTGTCATGCTATTGACTGGACCTCACATCATATAATTATATTAATACAAAACAAATTTCAAAATTTGTTAACTAATGAATGTATCCAGGCTGAACAACCACCATATAGAACAAGCAGAGAAAATATGATTCTCAATCATGTTTACATCACTGACTCCCTCTGTCTCATCCACGTACATTCAGACTTCTTGTTGCCTTCTGCCTTGCTCTTTGTTGGGTCTGTAAAATTGCCTGTGGTGCGTGAGAGCGAGGAAATGATACACCAGTGGTAGGTTGAAAAAGCCTTGCAATGACAGGAAATAGGATGATGAGCTAAAAACGGGAGAGAGAAAAAATATTGACGACACCAAATAGATTAAAACTAAATTATCGAGCCTGGTTTAAAAATGTAAGAAGTAGAAAGTACAGATATTTGTGTAAAAAATGTAATGAGTGAAAGTAAAAAGTTGTCTTAAAAATAAATAGTGAAGTAAAGTTCCAGAAACAATCTACTTAAGTACAGTAATGAAGTATTTGTTCTTTGTTACTTCCCACTACTGACAAAAACACCTTAAATGAGCTGCACTTACTGTAATACACTGGTGGTGATGGTTAACAGTAAAGTATGTGGTGGTAATTTCAAGTAACACCATGTCTATTAACTAAAGATTATTATTGTGTGATATTGATGTTGAATCTACTACATCCTTGTTGTACATTAGCACTGGGACATTGCTGTTAGGGCATAGCAGTTATTAATGACTCTCGCTGTTAGAAGCAGAAATGTAGGCTGTGTGTTTTTAAATGAATCATGTTCAAACTGTCCTGCCGTACACAATCGATCCACTCACTTAAAGCACTGGGTTATTTAAGGACACACCGTGAGTAAAAGTACAAAAGTATTTGCCTTAAAAATGTACCCAAGTATCTACAGTACTATGATTTATTATAACTATCATGTTCCTATTATCATTTTTGTCACAAGACCCTTGCTTGATTAACTTAGTTTATGTGAAAAGACTCTAAAGTTATTCTATTAATAGAATGATATTAATGAGTCAATTACTGATTGATGTCTGTTACAACTATCACGAGGCCAAAGCTAAACAATTTCCTTTAAAACCAAATGAAATAACAGGATTTGAGAGCAGGCAGTTTCGGTTTAACGTTTATTTGTTACATAGTTGCAAGTTTAAGTTTAATAAATAAAACTAAAAACTATATTAAACACAGTTCCACATGAGTTTTCCTTTGCTATATTGTATCTGAACGTCTCTATGTGTAATTATAAACTGGCTGTATCAGCTTTACTTTAACAGGAACTAGTTTTTGTATCAGATGAAATGGCCACAGCTGCATATAGTATGTGTACATTATTCTGTTTCAGTCATGCATTTCTTCACAAAGTCAGAAATAATATATCAATTTAGTAACACTTCAATGTGTGATTGTCAGTGTTTGTGCATTAATTGTATACTCTCAAAATGTTTTGCTTGTTGTTGATCTGACGCTGAACTCTATGTTCATGCTAAGAAGATACCACCAGTATCTTAGTAAAAAAAAATAAAAATTAAGATATTTGACTTCAATTAAAATGGAATATTAGGATAAAAAGTACAACATTAAATAAAATACGAATTAAAAAAAGGAAATAAAATAATGAAAATAATGTTAGGAATAATATTATATATATGTACACACCAATTGCACAGAAAGGGATGGATATTTGTATGACAGATATTGACAGAAGTACAGATTAAAGTAATCCAGTGTGATTTGTCCTCAAAGTGTTCATGTGTTGGTATAAGGTGACATAAAGTGACACTGTGCTGTGCCAGTCCCGAGTCAAAGTGACATAAACAATAGAGCAAAAATAATTGTGCAGCGGAGGAAAAGTGAGACAGAGGGAGAAGTCCATATAGTACTTGCTGGGTGTTGCCTGGTTTATACTTTGCAATGTAGTGAAGTTAAAGTCTCCCCAAATTGAAATACTTCAGTAAAGTACAGATACGTAAAAAAAGCTACTTAAGTATAGTAATTAATTCCATTTAGTTTGTTATTGTCCACCATACACTGTCAGAACTGCCAGTCTCAGCAACCTATGGGAGCAGATACTGATGGTGTGTTAACTTCTCAAAACAGTGATAAGTACAGTCAGTGGTATCAATTCAACTTAACCCAATGCTTATCTAAACTAATTTAGAAGCGTTACAGTTTAGTGTGTTTGGCTATGTTCAGTTTTGACACCATTCAAATAAATCATGATTAAACAATGTCATTCTTCCCAAATCAATGCTTATAAATAACAGCATTTGAGAATATCAGGAGCTGAGCAAGTTAGAGTAGTACGAGAGTTTGTCTATTGGCTTGGCAGCAGGTGTTAAGTAGTAGAGAATTTTTACAAACACCATTCTCTTACAAATACTGCAAGCAAAACTCTTAAAATCAGAATTAAAACAAATGTATCCAAAGATGACTTACATTTCCAGCCGTCCCAACATTAGCAATGTGTTTTTTTAGACTCAGTACTCTGTAGACTATCTATTAGTTTTGTAATATATAGCTGTAGCACGTTGGAGTTAATAATTTGAGCATAAGCTTGTGTGTGTGTGTGTGTGTGTGTGTGTTTGTTTCCTTTAGATGAGTGGCATACTCAGTTAGAAACGACCTTGTTGACTTTTCGGAGTTTCTTATTAAGACTCGGAGCTTTGTATATTATTGATGAGACACACACACACACACACACACACACACACACACACACACACACACACACACACACACACACACAGGAGCTAAAGAGATTTACACCCAGCACCCAGGGGAGATGAAAGCTGTAACTCAGATGGCATTTGTTGCATCGTTTTTTTGTGCGTTCCCCCTTCTTACGCCACCTCCTCTGATCAACAGCCAGCCCTTTCTTCATCCTCTATTATTTTCATATTTTCTCTTTTTAATTCCTTGTGCTTCTCCGACTTTCTTTCTTTTATTCTTCGTATTTGCCTTCTTATTCAGCTGGCTAGTGTCCAGTTTAATATTTGCACAGCCAGAGGGTCCAACACGCACACCCTCCCTTCTCCGGCCTATCTTTTGTTTTATTCCTCCTCCAATCTTTCCTCCTCTCACTTCTAGCTTTTTTGTGCATTCTCTCCTTTTTTTCTGTCACTCTCTTTCTGTATGCATTCTAACAAAACAAAAACTGATTTTCTTTCTCTGTATTTATAACTTGATTTCCTTCTCTTGGTGTTTTCTCACTTAAAGTCAGGGATATTATGGGCACACATGTAGTAATGATCGGACTCATAAATGACTGGACTATTGCATTTGACAAATAGCACCTTTATTTTCGAATCGCTCAAACTTTGAGACATTTTTCTCTTTGATCTTTAGGCTTTTCATTTTCTTGTGGCTCTGCTGTGCTGTAGTTTCATATCAGCCATAAAATGGAAAGAAAAAGCTGTCAGCACAGCAAAGGCACAGGATGAATAACCATCAACATGCATCATCTCTTTTTGCAGGTAAATTAACGCTTTCTTTTAACACGAGTTTTTCTGACAATATCAAGTAAACTGTGCTTGTTCTTGCATGAGGGCATTTGGAGAATTACATTACACAATCTGTCTCATCTTACTGATAAATGATCATTAAAACTGTGCATGAAACCATGTTTAGGGCTTTTGTCACATTTTTTCCCTCTGTTTTATAATTTCTTTTCATTTTCCTTTCTACTTTCCCTTTACTCAAGTCTCTTTACAAGTCTTTTTGTACTGAATGTGTTTTTGTAAATTTTCCCTTTTTGGGGGATGGGGGAGGGGAGGGGGTTAACCAAGTATCAGAATCAGAATCAGAATCAGAATCAGGTTTATTGGCCAAGTGTGTTGACACACACAAGGAATTTGGTTCCAGCTGTTGGTGACTCTCAAAAGTACAGACATAAATAACACTATACATTTATCTTGGACTATACAAGACAAAACAAACAATACAATACAAGACAAAACAAACAATACAATACGAGACAAAACAGACTACACAAGACAAAACAGACAATATGAGACAATATAGACTAATAGTATTAAATAGGAATACAGAATATTTGACAATTCAGAAATGTACATAAAGTGTGAGAGTGCATAGTAGTGCAAATTGCAGTATTGTGCATCACATAAGAGAAACAGTTTAGAACTTTTG
The DNA here is from genome assembly GCF_014805685.1 of Silurus meridionalis. Lineage (NCBI taxonomy): Eukaryota > Metazoa > Chordata > Actinopteri > Siluriformes > Siluridae > Silurus > Silurus meridionalis. The sequence goes on from NC_060903.1 coordinate 14,474,240, forward strand.
TAGAATAAACAGCAGCAATAGTGTGTGTAACCAATGCAGATGATGTGATGACTGACTGTTCTGATAATTCAGTACTTATAGATATGGGCATAAGATTATAATGAAAAACTCATTAAAAGTTTTTTGCCATCTTATATTTTGACTTATATTCTAATATTTGTGTCTGTGGGACTCCTGAACAACCTGGATTGAATATAACTGATCAATCATCAGTCCCTTCATCCAACATTCTGGCTTCACTCTGAGAAGTTCATATGGGCCAGTATTCAGTATGTCCTTTTTTAAAATGCAACAAGAGAGTGACTTTACCTTTTAATGTGACTTTACATCCTCATTGCAGAACAAACCCACCCCACCCTGCCATGTACCATGTTGTACTTGACAATGTGTTGCTCGGTAGCTCCTGGTTCCATAATCTCAACTGACTGTATAAGACTGTGGGTAGGACATTATTCATAATCACACATTCCAGTGCTCCAGTGCTCATGTTAGTTCTCACTCTCCAGTGTTCTGTATTGTTTAAAGATTTATGAGCACACTCTTGATGTCACCCAAATGAGGATGGGTTCCCCTTTTGAGTCTGGTTCCTCTCAAAGTTTCTTCCTCATAACATCTAAGGGAGTTTTTCCTTGCCACAGTGTGCTCATCAGAGATAAATACACATCGTTCACCTGAACTGTTAAATTCTGTAAAGCTGCTTTGAGACAATGTCTGTTGTCAAAAGGGCTATAGAAATAAACTTGACTTGACTTGATCTGTAAATATGCTGCTCTAATTTTACTTTCAGTCAAGGATTGGATGTTAGAATAGTAGATCATTTCAAATTTGGTGCAATTTAGGGCATTGATCATATTTTTTTTTTTTTATTACTACATTTTACTGGTATTTTTTATATTGCATTAAACTGACACTTTCTATTGGTCAACCTAATTAAGGTATAGTCATTTTTTTATGCTTTTTACATTAAAAACCTAAATTTCTTTGTGTGTATTTTTGTTAATTGTCTTCTATTTTGTGCTAGGGAAAAAAAACTTTAAAAAAAACTCTTTTTTGGTATTTTTTTATATGAACATGAACACTTTTTCATATTTATTATGTTATAAGAACTGGCTGGTCACAGGCACTTATATAACTGTCATCAGGGATGGACAGTTTTTAATGATACTTGTATTTCAAATACGTTTTTCAAATATAAAGTAGGATTTTGTCATTTGTATTTGGTTGTATCAAAATACTTATGTTTGGATTTTTTTTAGTTTTTTTTGTACTGTAAAATACTATGTAAAACGTCGACATGATGACAAAAAAAATGCTACTGGTTGCTACTCAGTCGTTTGCCCAGACTTGATCTATATGGAAGAAGGTGGTGAAGGTAAGCAATGTGCAGGTAAATTGTGAAAAAAAAAATCTCTAGTACTTTTAATACCCTTTTGTATCTTACATAAAGTATGTAAAAATTTCATATCAACTATAGAAACTGTTTAAAACTACTGTTTGAACTAAAATTTCCATAATACACATTGTATCTTACTAAACCTTTTAGAGGGAAAAAACCAACAAAAGACCATGTAGCTTATTTTGATAGTGTTGGGGACAAAACCGGACATTCCAAAGTGATCCCAGCACCAGAATTCCAATCTCTATCTCTGTCTCTCTGTCCCTGTCTCTCTAACAGGGGACAATAATATGGTTTCTCGGGTTCAAGGTCCCTTACGTTCTACACTCTTCACTCCCACTTCATTCATCTGTACATATATTTTGGCCCAGTTGAATTGTAGCGTCTGCTTGCTGCTGGGAAACCCGAAAAATGAATATCGATTTCCTGTCTTCGCCACAGTTCAATTATGCAAAGCCATCATTTTTTTTCTCTCAGCAGTTAAATGGGTGGAGTGAATACACTCCATTTGAGGGTTCAGGTTCTGCAAGCTTTGTTAGTTCAGTTTGCCTGTTGCATTAAGGGGCTGTTGAAGACTAGCAGATGGAGATAAAATTGCATGATAATGTAAATTTTCTGTTCAGAATGGTGGTGAGCTAAAATTAGCACTCATGCTGTATATATATATACACACACTTACACACATCTGTGCTGGCAGTTAGCATGTAAAGTAGCGTGCAAGAAGCTTGTTTGGCTTTGTGAGTGATGGTGGGCACAGCTTTCAGGCAGCACCGGCTGTGTGTTAAAATGTGTGCGCGTGTGTGTGTGTGTGTGTGTGTGTGTGCATATGTGTGTGTGTGTTAGTCTCCATGCATAATGGGTGTTTATGCACATTGTCACAGCAGGCAGGAGCTGTGTCTTTCTCCCCAGCAGGGCAGGTTGGCACATGATCCCTGTTTCAGCAGAGGCACAGATGAGCACTGCTCCCCCAGTGACTGACTCCAGAACTGTGCTTTTTTGGTCAAAGTTAAAAATGTCAAAAATAGCTCAAATGTTGCAAGTCAAATAGTACATAAAAAAAGATTGATATAGAGAAATGTTAGGTGTTTTAATTACTTTTAAAAAGGCATTTTGAATGCTGACAGGTTTAAAAGATGTATTGGTGCTTTAAATGCTAGTGAAGACACATTCATTCTTTTAAATATGTAGCGATGTTAAGATTCATCAATTCGCATCGATGCGTCATGCAAGAAAGTGTGCATAGGGTACAGGTTTGCATCTGTAGCACAATGCATCATTTTTAACATATGCGTAATTTGTGTTTATTTATATTTAATTGTTAGTAGATGCGCTATACTTTCATTAGTTAGAAAGTGACAAATAAAGTAAGACAAATTTTTATATGTAGATTGATTTCTCCTTGCTAAACTGTTCCTCAAGCTGCCGCTGCGAGAATATGACGTGCCATTTCGCAACACTACTAAACTGAGGCATGTCCTGAGAGTCACATAGAATACAGATTACCATGGCAGAGGTAGAGCTGTAACTTCCAGGAGACAAACCAGGTTAAAAAAAGTCTGGTTTGATTGTATTTATTTAATAAATGTTTTCTTTTTTTTCTTTTTTTGTATTACAAAGGCCTGTTTGTGAAAGTGCAATGAACTATTTGTACCATATTGAATTATATTTTATACAATACATTGTGTTGAATCAAAATCGGATTGCACTGCGTCGTAACAGGGGTGGGTAACAGGGGTGAATTGCATCAAATTGGTAGCTGCTTCATGTGTATCTTTATTGTATTGTATCGTTGGCTCTGCATCAAGATACAAATTACATCAGTCTCAGTTATGGAGGTGGATATATATATATAAATATAAAGTGCAGGGAAAGTTTACAAGTCTGTGCTGAGACTTATAGATATTGGCATTAACAAAAAGCTAGGCAGGACTGAGTTTATTAGAGGGACCACACAGATAGGACGTTTTGGAATCAAGGTGAGAGATTCAGATGATTTAGTCATGTGCAGAGAACGGACACGGGGTATATCGGTTGATGATTGCTACGAATGGATCCGCCAGGCAGAAACAAACAAGGAAGGCCAAGGAGGAGGTTTATGGATGTAGAGATGGAGGACATTATAGTTGTTGTAGGATTTGATTTATCATCCCTTTTACAATAGATAAAATGACATCCTGAACTCCACCTGTCATAGAGTTTTCCACAAGTTGGTGTGAAACCTGGTGATCTGCATTTAATCAGATCAGATTCTGAGGAGTGGTGGAAGAATAAATCTCAAGGAAAATCTCATGTCAAGTTGTACTTCTAAATATTTTATATGTTTAAGAATTATAAACAATAACGTGACAAGGACTTATTCCATACGGTTTCGAGTGTGTGTGTGAGTGTGTGTTAATATGCAGGATTGTATGGCTCTCCTGTGGCCTCAAACTGAAAGAATATGTCATTATGACCTTGCATAACTCTGACTCTGACTGGAATGTGGGCTAGAACTCATCTATACAGTGACAGCGTTGTCACAAACTCTGCTGGGAGAATAAAAGACACACACACACACACACACACACACACACACACACACACACACACACACACACACACACAGAGCATCTTTCCTATTTGTTCTGGCTCTCATGGAGTGTGGTATAGTAGCTTCTCCCCTCTTTCATCTTCTCCCTCACATCTCCTTTTGTATTTTTATTTTCCTCTCTTCCGTGTATCAGTTCATTTTCACTCATCCCTTGCATCCCTCTTATTTTGTCAAGACACCTTCCTTTAGGTCTTGCTATCCTCCATCTGCTCCTTATGCACAACTCATGCACAATAGTGTGTGTGTGTGTGTGTGTGTGTGTGTGTGTGTGTGTGTGTGTGTGTGTGTGAGTGTGTGAGTGTGTGAGTGTGTATTTAGTTATGGATCAGTAGAGATGACTCTCTAATCTGTTCCAAGAGCCAATGTCACCTTCACCTTGCCAAAAAAAGCCTCTCTCTTATACACACATACTCACACACACACACATCTACACACACACAAATCCATGTTTAGCATGTTTTAGAAATGCACACATTTTTATGATGGTTACTTCAAGATGAATTGGAGTTGTTTAAAGTCTGTGTAGCCATGGAATGTGTTGCAGGAAACATTTTTACTGACATAGCAATTTCTGCAAGATTGATAGTATTTGATAGTATAAAGTAGTACATTTGTGTCTATACATACATTTTTGAAGCATACAGTACATATAGACTACATGGACAAAAGTATTTAAACAGCTGACTTTTCCACTCATAGATGGTTCTTCCCCAAACTTACCAAAACGTCAGAGGTACTCAATTGTATAGGATGTCTTTGGATGCACCAGCATTTAAAACCTGGACTAGTAGATCCAAACCTGTTCCAACATGACAATGTCTACAAATCCAGCTCCTTAAATATATGGTTTAGATGAGTGGAAGATCTTGGAAGAGCCTGCTACAAAGTTCCACACCTTTGGAATGAATTGGAATGCTGACTGAACCCCCAGGCCTCCTCACCTCACCTACACTGACTTTACAAACAGTCTTGTATCTGCACAATTCTTAACAAGTATCTCCACAAAATCTAGTGGAACATCTTTCCAGAAAAGTGCAGCTAATGGGGACTCCATGTGGAATGGGATGTATGGTTAGGCGGCCATAAACTTTTGTGAATGTAGTGTATTTACGGAACCGCAGTGTACTTTGGACGAGGTATTGGGATTTTATGGCATATTTTGTCTTGTCACAGTACAAATCTAACTAATGATTTTATATCCATTCTGTGTCTGTGTCTGGGTTTGTATAAATAAATCATGCCAGCGTTTTGTGGGTTTTTAGAGACTCGTTCAGCTTTGAAGAGCTGCTCAGATTTAGTGTGTCATAACTGACTGTGACGCTTAAATGGTCTGCACCTTATGATCATGGATGCATCAGCATTATCGTCTATTTGACGCAATTTTAGCAAATACAGAACATATATTTATATAACAATCGTTTCTGTTGAGTTTTGCTCCAGATAAGATACAACTAAAGCATGTTTTGTGTAAGCACTATTCGGCACACCTGGCATCGTGTTTATGCAACATTGTTGTTCTTGTTTTTTTTACACTAGGAAGATGTCAAAAGCATGAAACATTCAGGGAGTTTGTTTTGTACTTTGAATCTTAAAGCAAGTTACTTCTGTTTTGTGAGAAACTTAAATGTGTCCACAGCCCAGTTTGGGAAAAGTGTAGCTATTGTTCAGGAGATTTCAACTCTCCTCAGAAAGTTTTGGAAACTCAGTGTAAAGACTGTTGACTGCACGGGCCACATGCCCTGTGTTATATTCACCCCAGGAATCGGAATTTTAAACAGTGTGAGCTTTTCTTCCGTCCTTCCTTCCTTCCTTCCTTCCTTCCTTCCTTTCTTTCTTTCTTTCTTTCTTTCTTTCTTTCTTTCTTTCTTTCTTTCTTTCTTTCTTTCTTTCTTTCTTTCTTGGTGCTTTTGAAATCTGCATCAAATTCTTTCTTTCTTTCTTTCTTTCTTTCTTTCTTTCTTTCTTTCTTTCTTTCTTTCTTTCTTAGTGCTTTTGAAATTTGCATCAAATTCTTTCTTTCTTTCTTTCTTTCTTTCTTTCTTTCTTTCTTTTTTTTTTTTTTTTTTGATGAATTCTTTTGAGATCTTACAAGAGAGTATTATTTAACCAATGGATGGGAGGGTCCTTCTTCTGTTTTTCAGTATCTTTCTGCCTCTCTAAACTATATGAACACCATCATCCCAGGTCAGGACACCTGACTTTTCTAGCTAGATCTGATTCTCCCTAAATTGTCACCACAAAGTTGGAGGCACACACTACTCTAGGATGTCTTTAATTTTCCCTTTAATGCAACTAGGTGAACAACCCTGTTCCAGCATGACAATGCCTCTGTACATAAAAGCCGGCTCCATGAAAATATGGGTTACAGTGAAAGATCTCCATTAGCACACCTCAAAATCTAGTGAACCATCTGCCAAGAGGAGTGGAGGTTATTATAACAGCAAATAGGGACTAAATGTGGAATTGGAAGTTTAGAAAGCACATACGAATCTTATGGTCAGGTCCATAGAGTGTATTGCTCTCTCAGATCTTTTTCTTTTCCTAATTAGTGTACACTGATACAATGAGTACAGAGATTGGTCTACTGTAAATGATGTCTATCTGACCTTCATGTGACTCTTCTTAAGTTAACTTACTTTAATGTAATGTAATCTCTAACCATTTCTTAAAGAAAATTTGGATTTCTTTTATTTATTTTTTTCTCCCCTGGGGAATTTACTTGCAAAAAATTGACATTTGGCAGATGCCCTTATCCAGAAAGAATTACAACTAACCAGAAGAGGGTTAGGGGCCCAGCAGTGGCAGCTTGGTGGTGGTGGGATTTTAACTTGTGACCTTCTGATCCAAAGTTCAATGCCTTTACTTACTGGTGTTTCACACCATTCCTGCTACTAATCTGACAAATGAAGTGTATCTGGATATTATACCAAATATGTCTTTCTCAGGTATTTAGGGTATGTTGAATTTTGCTTTGCATTAAAGTTCAATATCTCTCTCTCTCTCTCTCTCTCTCTCTCTCTCTCTCACTTTGTCAGGTCAAGCTGAAGACACTGCAAACCATGAAGATTATCACTGATGGAGGATACCCATTGCAAAAGTACGGTTTCCAGACCAGCACACGTGCACTCATGCATGTGTAACACCTGTAAGGAAGAACAGCTTCCCAATTCAGTATAATTGCTGATTGACTTACATCAGACACGTGACCCAGATTGAAATCCTTATTACCATTAGAACCTTTTTTTTCCAATACTGTAAAAATAAAAGCTACCTTAGATCCTCCTAGAAATCAATACCATTACTTATAAACTGATTTGATTGACAGCACCCAGCCTGCTTGGCAAGACTTCCTGCAAGGACAAGATATCCTGGAGAAACGAAGCCCTTCCCCTCTCTCACTCTCTTCCTCAGACAAGATGAGTACTTCAGTGAGCATGACCACTCTATCAGATGGCTGCACTCCTGTAAGTACCCCAAAACTCACTCTTAGTCCTTAAATATCCTAATGTCATATTGTCCAAATTGCACAGGTTATATGAAGATGTAATATGCTCTACAAGAGCATAAGTCCAATCGATTTGCCCATATTTAGCAACCATTTGCTCTTATAATAACCTTCACTTCTCTGGGAAGATGTTCCACTAGATTTTGGAGTGTGCTTGTGAAGATTTGTACTCATTTAGCCACAAGGACTGATGTAGGGTGAGGAGGCCTGGGGGTCTAGTCAGCATTCCTATGCAAGTGTTCAGTAGGGTTGAGGTCAGAGCTCTATAGCAGGCCACTCATGAATTGCATAGAGTTGAAGTATCGAATGGAAGCCATGTTGGTTCATTCCTTTCACCCAGAATAAGTATCAAACCTACCCTGAACTTAAACAACCCCAAACCATTAAGCTTCCACATCAGTGTTTGACTGTGGGGTTGCGGGAGTCTGCTAACATCTTCTCTCCTGTCGTCTGTCTTACATAAATTCTTCTGTTAGGACCAATTCACTGTCCAATTATTATGTCTTTTTGCCTTTAATAGAAACAAAAAGAATCATGTCTCTCAAAAATCTGAATAGGCACTTCCAAACTTTTGACAGGCAGTGTGACAGGTGAATTGTCATTAAAGAGCAGAGGTGTAAAGAGTACTTGAAAATAATACTTGATTAAAAGTAAAGATACCTTACTGAAAAACTTCATTACTAGTTAAAAGTCACCAATTCCAATATGATTTGAGTAAAAGTATCTCATTTGAATAGGACTTAAGTATTTCGCTTAACCCTGCACTAACCAAGAGCCACACAACAGTCTCTTCCACATGCCAGAATGGAAAACAGATCCAACAAGTCATATGACATATATTGAACCATGAATGTAGTTGAGTAGAGAGTGAAAGTAAAAGTAGAAAATAGCCTAAATAATGACTTAAGTACAGTAACAAAGTAGATTTATTCAATTACTTTACACTACTGTTAAATACCAAAGCTTGTTTCATCCAAAAATCAGAAGACAGACTGGCAACCAGGAACACCGGAAAACAGTACATGAAACAAACAATCTAAAGCTAAATTCGCTAACTATCCAAAAGCAACTTACATGAAATAAAAGTCTTTTTATTCAATACTGTAGGGTTAGTATATCATCCAGAAACTGTCCTGTGGAATGTAATTTGTTTATGCCACTTCATGTCACACACGTTGTACTGGTGTCAGGCAGCTGACGATAAGCAGTGTAAAGGTTTACTCAAGGCTTTCTAAATCAAGCTGAGCAGGAATGTCGAGCGAGGCAAAGTCCTTATTATAATGCTGCCGCCATCTTCCATTATCCTGCTTAAAAAACACTCCATTGTCTCTTTTTATGAGCTAATAAATACCCAAGTGCCTGAATAGCAAGAGTGATTGTTTTCATTAAAAAGCACCTAAAGGCAAAGTGGCCTCCTTGTCTAGTCACTGATCTGCTGACAGCTTTATATTTCACAATTTTATAACCACCTGTTTCTATAACACACCTTCTGTAAAACCAGAGTTTCAGTAGTGATGATTAATAATTGAACACATGCAGTAGTTCCACGTCACTAGATTTAATGCCTTTTCTGTTATTGAAATGAATATTAAGAGGAATAACAAAATTTCTTTTTTATGTTTTGTGTGGTTTTAACACTTTCTGTCTATATATATATATATATATATATATATATATATATATATATATATATATATATAATATATAAATCACATTCCACATTGAGTCCCAATTTGCTCTTATAATTCTCTCCACTGTTCTGGAAAGATGTTCCAATAGATTTTTGACTGAGCTCATTCAGACACAAGGGAGTTAGTAAAGTCAGGTACTGATGTAGGTGAGGTTAGGAGGTCTGGGGTGCAGTCAGCATTCCAATTTATCCAGAAGGTATTTAATAGGTTTGAAGTCAGAGCTCTATGTCAGGAGCTCTTCCACTCCAAACCAATGTAAAGCATATCTTCATGGAGTTTCTTTGTGTACAGAGGCATTGTCAGTGCACAGCTATGCACTAGACTATAACAGATTTGGGACTCCTAGTGCAAGTGGAAAAAAAAATTCATACAACCTTATCCAAAGACATCCTATACAATTGTGTGCTTTCAGCTTTGTGATACAGTCTGGTATTAAAACAGCAAATGGGGACTAAATGTGGAATGGAATGGTAACTTTGTAGTTAAAAAAATAATAATTTCACAGCAATGTTGAATTTTTAAAAAGAATTGTAATCTTGACCCAACTTAACACTTGAAGCTGACTAGTTGTCCAGCTTTTTTTTATGTGGTCATTTAGATATGGTATTCTAACTTAAGTCTGCGTCAACAGTATTTGTTTCTAATTTCATAGCTTTTTTAGTTCCGTTTTTTAGTTCAAAACTAATTGCATTGGGACACCTGACTTTTCCAGCTGTATGTGGTTCTTTCCCAAACTGTTATCGCAAACATGGAGCCACACAAGTGTATTGTATCTGATGTCTTTGGATGCGGTAACATGAAATTCTCCTTTGACTTGAACTAGGAGAGTGGAAGATCTTAAATGGCCTGCAATAGAGCTCTGACCTCAACCCTATTGAATACCTTTGGGAAGAATTGGAACACTGACTGCACACCAGGTCTAATCACCCTACACCAGTACCTGACTTTACAAACACCCTTGTGATTGGATGAGCACCAATCTCTACAACGACAACACAAAATTTAGTGAAACATCTTCCCAGAAGAGTGGTGGTTATTATAAGAGCAAATAGGTGAGGACTAAACGTAGAATAAGATGTACAAAAAGCACATATAGATTTTATGGTCAGGTGTATAAAACTTTTGCCAACATGAAATTTGTTAATCCAGAAAGATTTTCTTTCCTTGGGCAATTCTGAATATGTAACTGTTTCCAGAATGAGCACTTACAGCTGGATTGCTATAGGCTATAGCTCATGCGCTCTTAAGATTATGGGCATACGCTGTAGCATAGAGAAGATATATTGCATTAATATTGCATTTTTAGCTTGAAACCAGGCTTGTGCCAGGTAAAGCATATAATAGAAATGAAATGCGTTAATCGTTCCCATTTGCAGTTATAGGTAATACTGTACATAGGATAATGCATTTGCATTGTGTTTATGAATAACAACAATAACCTTTCGGCTTCTCCCATTAGGGGTCGCCACAGCGGATCATCTGTATTCATGATCCGCATGTTTGAGTTGGCACGTTTTTATGCTGGATGCCCTTCCTAACATAACACTCCCCATTTATCCGGGCTTGGGACCGGCACTAAGAACGCACTGGCTTGTGCAAATCTAATGGCTGGGGTTGGTTCCCTGACCGGGGATCGAACCCGGGCCACAGCGGTGAGAGCGCCGCATCCTAACCACTAGACCACCAGGGAACTTCTGCATTGTGTTTATAAATATTTATTGTGAAAATGCTATAATCAGCATTATAATCAACACTAGATGCTTAGTTAATTAAGTGTTTTATTTATTGCTGATATGTAATTTTATGATTATGTGTTTGGTGCTTTCTTTTATTATTATAGTGTCAGTTTGTAATAAAAGGTTTAACTCTTTAAAGTGTGACACACACTCGAAGACGCCCTTGCCATGTTTGTCTTTATAAATGCAAAAAACCTCTTTAATCTCCCTTGAAATTAAATAAATTTACCAACTGATCTTTTACAACGTGTAAAAACATAAACTTTCTAGATTCAAGGGCATGCAAAGAAATGATTATAATCTCTAGCGTGAGTTAAATTTAAGCATTTGTCCCATTCTAATAGTGGAGATAAGTCCATTATGCCATGTAAACACTTTTTATTTTATCTTTAATTTCATTTAATGTCTGTAAAATCATTCCCATCACATAATTACTAACCAAGGACTGAATAGACAGTAGTAACAGATATCTGTGGTTCTTCCACAAACACAAGGCAGTTGTATAGGCATGAACATTTTCCTACAGTTGAACTCAGAGAACCAAACCTGTTCCAGCACACAAAGCCAGCTCTATGAAGATATGGTTTACATCAGTTGGAGTGGAATATCTTAACTGGCTTGCTATAGAGCTCTGAGGGTGAACTGGAATGGTCCTCACTCTTTACAAACAACCTGGTGGCTGAATGAGCACAAATCTCCACAAACAGAATTTTAATCTTGAACCACCTTAACAATTGAAGTTGAATAGTCCAGCCTTTTTTATTTGGTCTGTTTAAATACTGTATGTCCTCCAAATTCAGTCTGCTTAAACAGTATTTGTTTCTAATTTCATAGATTTTTTTTTATACTCTTATTTTTTTTGAATATTAGTGTATCCAGACACGCATACTTACATTTTTCAAGTAGCAATGATAGTGAAGGTAAAGGAGCTCACAAAATTTCTTAGGAAAGTTCTCTTCCTTAAACAATACGACAAATTGAAAAGCTACAAAACCAGAGCAAAGATCTCAAACATCCATGTCAGTACAATTGGTTCAATAGTAATATGCAAGTGGAAAATGATGTCCATGAAAGCAATGAGAACTAGACTAAAGTACAAAGTTACAAGATATTATAAGGAAATAATTGAAGTTGATGCATGCCTGGAAGTATATTACATCACAAAAAGTGTCTGAATGCTTATTTTTCCTTACTGTATGTCTTAAAAATAAAATTAATATTCATAAGTTATAAAAATAATGTTCAGTGGCGGTGTTTGAAGGTGTGCCTCTAGATTGTGTATTTATTATGGCAACCCTCAAGCAATCATCCATTCCAGTGCTGTAAATTGTTCTTGGTAAATACATTATTGGAAACAGATTTATTAATTCTCTTATAGACCCTGGAAGCCCTTCATTTAAACCTGATATAAACATGCCTTTTTAAGTTCTCTCTCTCTCTCTCTCTCTCTCTCTCTCTCTCTCTCTCTCTCTCTATATATATATATATATATATATATATATATATATATATATATATATATATATATATATATTCATTCTGGAACCGGTTTGGGTCTCCTAGTCATTAAGTCCTCATTTGCTGTTATAATAACATCCACTCTTCTGGGAAGATTTTGGAGCATGCTCGTGGAGATTCTTTAATTATGAAAGAAAAGCATTAGTAAAGTTTGGTATTGATGTAGGAAAGGTGAAGAGGCCTGGGGTGCAGTCAGCATTCCAATTCATCATATTCAGTAGAGGTTAAATCTTTATAGCAGGATGCTCAAGAGTTCCACTCTAATCCATATAAACTATTAGTCCATGGAGCTGACTTTGTGTACAGGGGCAGTGTCATAATGAAACAGGCTTGGTTCTATTAGTTCAGGTAAAGAGAAAATCCTATACAATTGTGTGCCCCCAAGTTTTTGGTAACAGTTTGGAAAAGACGCACATGTGGCTGGAAAAGTCAGTATCCTACGTTCCTTCGTTCATATAGTGTATACCGTAATTTCCGGACTATTAAACGCACTCAAATATAAGCCGCACCCACTGAATTTGACAAAGATTTTTATAGGTGCCTACATTGAAACGAATGAACTTTACACAGGCATCGTCATTCGTTTGAAAAAGCACCATCGGTGAAGCTTTTCTCCCAATGCCGTGCAGCTCAGAACACAGGTGAAGTGCGCTTTTTCATGCCCGGTTGTTTTCAGCGTGACGATTGATTCGCTTTTCCTGTAGACAGTCCGAGTGAGGTCAAACGTCAGAGGAACCACATCCATATTTATGATGTGGTGCGGCCCGATTCAGTGGGAGCAGGATTTAATATAAAGAGTTTCATTGGTTCACCTGAACCCGTTCAGCAATTTCATTGGTCTAATGTTATGGGGTTCAGTTTTTTGGCTTGAAGCTTGTGAAACCGGGAAAAACCCAGGAAAAATCCATAAATAAGTTTAAATAAACAATAAATAAACAAATAAATTTATTGTTTAAGCCGCGGGGTTTAAATCGTGGGAAAAAAGTTTCAGCTTATAGTCCGGAAAATACGGTAAGTTTTTATAGACTCCTTTTTCGGAACTGTGGGTGCTGACCAGTGCTGAAGTGTTTCTTGGTGTCAAAGTGAAGAAAGAAAGTTTTAATAAACCAAAGGCATTGAGATCCAATTACAAAAACAGAGTAGGGGTTGGAAAAATTCAATGGTAAGGCAGGTAACAAACAGTTGTTGCCGTAAAACAAAATAGAGGCAAGATAAAATAGGCAGTCAAAGATATAATGCTTGGTATGTCATTTAAATACTAATACTGATCAAATACTTTGTGTTTGTGAATGGGATTAGAGTCTCTTTAAGATGTGTGTGTTTGTGTGCTCAATCACGAGGTCAGTGTCTATGAGTGCTGTAGATTGTGAGTAGTGTAATACATTCACTATGCCCTTATCCAGAGTGACTTACAACTGAGCAGTTAAGGGTTAAGAGCCTTGTTCAAGGGCCCAGCAGTGGCAGCTTTGTGTTCCTGAGACTTGATGTTGTGACCTTCTAATCCACTGGTGACCTTCTGATCCACTGATCCACTGCTACCATCTGCCCTGTAGTACATAGTGGCCATGTTTGTATTCTGTGCTGTTTGCTAGGAATTGTAATTGCGACTTTGCTGACCCCAGACACTTAAACAGTAGGAAAAATATCATTTTCAGAGCATAATTCGACAGCATTTGATTTCTTGTGCTCGAAGGCAAGGATTTTCACAAATTAAAATGTCTATCAGCTAATTACTTTAGTTCCTCAAGTTAATTAGATTTAAGGATGCCTCTGACTTCATAGGTTATTAATATAATTCTCCAGAATAAATTACAGTTATAATGACATCAGCATAGATGGATGCAACAGGTATCAAAAAAGTTGGGACAGGGCCACATCTTCTGTCTGGGTACATCTGAGAACTGAAGAGACCAGTTGCTGAAGTTTTGGGAGAAGAATGTTGTCCACAACAAAATCATGCAATTGTAATAGATCCAGTACGCATCTTTTTCAAATGCATTTCCTGTACCTTATTGGGAACAAATTTTTGGATATGAGCAGATTTGTTTGGGTTTCTGTTTTTTTTTTTTAGGATGAAGGCCGTAAGAATCATCGCTTCTATGATCACAGTGGTGATGGCCTGGAAGGATTCAAGATGGAGAGGTGATGGTTGTTTGTATAATTACTTTTAAAATACTTACTGGTGTAACAAATGCACAATGGATACAAAATATAGATGCCTGTTTATGTACATATAGAAGCATTTTCAAATCCGATGGCTTGACTCCTAAGTGCATTGTTTCTGTGTTAGTAACTACAACTTATAATTGTCCTGTTGTAACAGAAACCCACCATCCCGAACTGAGGAAGACGATAATGCTGCCCATCTACAGGAGCAACATCTGCTTATGGAGAAGGCCTTATTGTGAGTGTTTTATTTTTTCTGGGCTGTGGGCAATTGGAAGTAGGTTAGTCTGCTACATGCTGTATTTTATGAGACTACTGAGAATAATCCACCATCCAAATGGTCAAGTGGCCAAGGCTTCTGACAAACTGCACTCAGGTGCAGAGGGAATTTTCAGGCTTAGCGGTAGGGTTGTTGTATAGCTGAGGGCATTTTGCTTGCATATTTGGGTCTAACTGTCTTTGGCAGGGGTCTTCAATTTTATGACTGTATATTAGGGATATAACTGAGACCATGCGATTCGCATCTCATACAATTCACCCCTATTATGATGCAGTGCGTTCCAATTTCGATTGAATTTAACACAGCACGATTCAATGCAGTACATTGCAAAGAAAAAATTATAATACTATGCAATTGAATAGGGTACAAGTGGATTCCTTTTATTTCTTTGGTTCAACAGACAGCAAATCATCAAATTACTTAAATGACTTCTAATGCATGGCTTGTGTGTAGTGACTTTCAGGACACGCCTCGGTCTCCGTATTGTTGTGATACTTCATATTCACATAGCAGCAGTGGTGCTGAGAGAATGTGCTTGGGGAACAGTTTAGCACAAAGAAAATAATCTGCATATAAAATATTGGTAACAAATTATTGTTCACTTTCAAAATAATATTTGAAAGTGACCAATTTAGAAAGAAAAACTTTGAGACAGATAGGATATACTGTAGCAGAAGGCCACACTGGGGTCCACTCCTGTCAGCAAAGAACAGAAAGCTGAGGCTACACTTGTTATGGGTAAAAAAGCTAAACTGGACAGTTGGAGACTGGGTGAAAAAATGTCCTGGTAAAAATCTTTGAACAATTTTGTCTGAAAAGAGTGTTTTGGAGTATGTCATTGCATGAATGTGCAGATTAAAGGACACTAATAGCTCACTTTTTTCCTCAATTAACCTGAATATGATTCATTGTATACCATTGAGTATCCTCTTATTTATATATCATCTGTATATACACTGTGTAGAACATTTGTACAGCTGCACATAAATTGTACATATCCCATATTGTACATTTCATATCCCACATTCTCTACACATACTGTAACTTACACACATCCAGCATTAATATAACTTCTCATATATGTTCATATTCATATATATTCTATCTATCTATCTATCTATCTATCTATCTATCTATCTATCTATCTATCTATCTATCTATCTATCTATCTATCTATCTATCTATCTATCTATCTATCTATCTATCTATCTATCTATCTGAGGTAAGATAATATATGCCTGTAAATCAGATAGCAAGATCCACATTTTGTTGAGGGCACAGGTGATCTTAGAACCCTGGCAAATAAATGTGAATGTCTAGATTAGGGTTCACTCTCAGGTGACTGGCTTCATAACTCCAGCCCAAAGCCATTCTTGGTGAACATGAATTCAGCCCTTAGTGCTGCCCAAGGGAACTAAGCACAGCCTGCAGCCTAAAAGAGTGAGGACAAAACAAACATAGTGCGCCTGAACCTGTGTACAAATCCCCATAATTGAATTTGTTTGTTGTTGACCAGAAGCTGTATTCAATCTGAATTAGTTTTCTGGATGAGGATGGAAGTTGCCTGGAGAGGCTGAAGTGATTTTGATTTCGCAGAATGGGGTTTATGAAGGGCATTTAAATTAGGTTTATCGTTTTACTATTTCAAGATAAAAAGATGCACCTTTATTTCTTGGATGGGATGAATATTAGAGATAAACATGCTACAATAAAGTTGAATCTAATCAAATCAAATCTAATCTAATCTAATCTAATCTAATACTGCATTATTTAATGACATCGTAACCATGATTAGGCCGGTTAAGATGTCATTAAATAATGCAGTATTAGATTAGATTAGATTAGATTAGATTAGATTAGATTCAACTTTATTGTCATTACACATGTAATACACATGTTACGATGTCATTAAATAATGCAGAATGAAATTAGATTAGATTAGATTAGATTCAACTTTATTGTCATTACACATGTAACATGCATTTCGTTGCCTTGAAACGTGTATTACATGTGTAATGAAGTTGAATCTAATGTAATGTAATGTAATGTAATCTAATCTAATCTAATCTAATCTAATACTGCATCAGAAAATAAACACAGAAACAATGAACTTGTACTGAAAATGCTTCTATATGTACATAAAAAGGCATCTATATTTTGTAACCATTGTGCATTTGTTACACCAGTAAGTATTTCAAACATAATTACACAAACAACCATCACCTCTCCATCTTGAATCCTTCCAGGCCATCACCACTGTGATCATAGAAGCGATGATTTTTATGGCCTTCATCCTAAAAAAACAAAACAGAAACCCAAACAAAGATTTGTTCCCAGTAAGGTACAGGAAATGCATTTGAAAAAGATGCATACTGGATCTATTACAATTGCATGATAGTATAGTATATACACTATAATAATAGAGTGTATAATAATATAATAATAGCTCTGTGTGCAAATAGAAATTATGATTCTTATTAAATAATTAATTTAAATCAACATTTCCATATTCATCCATATACATCAGGTCCTGCAAAGAAAGTTTTATAAGATGAGGACATTCAGCTTGCATAAAAGCACTATGATACTGTATGGATTTAATTCTTCTTGCTTTCTGTTAAAGAAAGAGCATTTAAGACAGTGATTGATGGGTCTGTGTGGTTTTTATTACATTAAGTTAGTAAATGTTAAATGCAATGGTTTAGTGGTTCAAATTTTAAATATATATTTATGTCATTTGTTCATACTGTATGTAATTTTATTCTTTCAGTTTACCAAAAATCTTCGAACATTGTTTGTCTATGTTGTTTTTCTAACATGTTAATGCTTTTTTTTTATATTATTTCCCAGAATTCAGAGGGCCTGGCGAACTTTGCTGGAGCGGAAACAAGGCTGGCAGGAAGAGCCAAAGAACCGCATCAATCATTTTGAGTTGGTGTCACAGGAAGATGCTCTTCCCACTGACCTGCCTACTGGAGAGCTGGGTCAAAACCTCACACTGGTAGGGAACCGAGCGCGAAAGAGCGATTATGAGAGTATGAGTAATAAATCTTGCCGCAGCATAGACTAGAGGATGAAGCTGTTGAGGTGCATGGTCGTTGGCATGGTGCCTAGATCTGTAATTAGCCCCTAATTAGATTAGTTTGCTAAGTAGGTTAATTGATTAATGAGTAGTCTAAAGAGTGCAGAACCCTTGTTCTACCTGTCCTGAGTGCTTATAGTGAATTAAATAGTGCTTACTAACCCCAAAACAGACACCAAAAATAGCAGCGGGTGAGATTTAGAAAAGGAAAAATTATTGTATTGGTTTTATTGTTTCATCACACTGGTGTGAAGAAACTGGAATGGTATGAGAAATCAGAATCAAAAGGGAACCCATACTCATTTTCGTGTGTCAGCTTCTGTAAATAATTTCCTCAAGCTCTTAGTTACTGTACAGTGCCTGTCAAAAGTCTGGAAACATCTAGATTTTTCTTGTTTTTTAGAGACACATGCCTGTTCATTTTGGGTATATGCAGGCTATTTAATTGTATGAATATTCACCTCGACCAAACAAATACAAATGAACGGATGTTACACTTCATTTTCAAATCCTCCCTTAACATGAACAACAGTTTTACACATTTTTGACATGTTATTTACTCGAAACATTCATCTGAAATACTTTGCCATGCCTTACACAACTTGCCAAAGGTGCTCTTACCTAGTTGGAGACCTTGAAATCCAGTTCATCCTAAAGTAGTTCAATAGGATTTAGGTGCAGTGACTGGGCAGACCATTCCATTCCTCTGATCTTACAGAGCTCGGTCATGTTGGTTCAATATTCCTTTCAGCTCAAACTCGTGTATGGACTCATGTTTGAGTTTGAGGCAGTCCGCTAACAACTTCTCTCCTGTCCTTTGTCATACATAAGTTCTTCTGTCTGAGCCATAAATGTCCAATTTGGATTCATCTGTGGAAAAAACGTTCTTCCAGTCATTTGCTGTCCATCTCTTTTCTGTTTTTGCTTTTTGTACAGCGTTTGTTGCATATAAACGAAAGGCACTTTCATGACCAAGCGATACATCCATGCAATGCTAAACAATTCTTCTGCCAATAAATTCAGGATATATGCAGAACCTCAGCAATAGTCTCATTAGAACACACACATAATTAACCTTCTCTCTATTTTTATCCATTTCCTTCATCCTACTCCTCCCAGGGGCACGGTTACCCTCTAAAAGCTGCCGATTAATGGGCGAAAGATGAAGAAGAGTTTATTGAATGCTGCATATCTTAATCCCTTTATACACTTTAAGGAGTATACTAAGAAGGTTTTCAAATGCAAAGTAATCCATGCACATAGATATGCACATAACCTCTTATATAGGATTTATTTTACTAGACTCTTACCACATGTTCTCAGGCTTGAAGGATGATCTGATCATTGCATGCATCAATTGCTGGAATGTGTCCTATGAATGGGTTAAAATTGACAATATGAACCTTGAGTGTGAGACCAGTCACATTTGTGGCCTTTGTTTTATTTATTGCTGGCCTCTGTGATCCAGTGAGCTGTCCCTACCCCTGAATACATTATTTACACTTTATTTATGGTCACATCAGCAGGCAGGTGTGCCATTCAGTTCACATCCTGGAGCTTGGTATAACGCTCGTGAGTTTCTCGCAAGCCTTGCCGCTAAGATAGACTAGACTAAAATCATTGAAACGACTTTCTGCGAACGAATTAATCACTGGTTATTAGTGGTTGAAAAGTTTTTACTATTTTTATGCATGCAATTAAAAGGTGCATATGCTGGCGAAGCCATGAGAAGGTCTTCAGGATGCTCGCGCTTTCCAGCCGTCTCAGCATTTCTTATGACTAATCGCACAGCTGTTGGTTGTCTATTGGAAATTGCTTTAAAATCTGCTTTGAAATCAGGTTTCAAGTATGATAAGTAACCCTGACACATTCGGGGAGTATCTCATTTGTCATCATATTAATAACAGTTGGCGATGATGCCACAGATATAACTGGCCTTTAAACAGAATCTTTTATTTTTTTGAGTGTGTAGTGTCTTATAACTTGTTTTCTTGATAAATTGATATCAACAAATAAGTTCAATTAATAGTTCTAACAATAGTTAAGATGATTTAAGACACACCATATGGAAGACGTCATCATGTGTATATTCCTCAAACTGTTACCACAAAGTTGAACCAACACAATTGTTTAGGATGCCTTCAGATGCGCTCAGTTCACTTAAACTAGGAGATCCAAACATATTCCAGCATGATGATGTCCCTGTGCACAAGGCCAGCTCTATGAAGATATACATGGGTTGGAGTGGAAGATCATAAATTGCCTCCTATAGAGCTCAGATTTATCTCTCTGACTGAGATAAATTGCACTTCAGGCTGATAATTGCACCCCAGGCCTCCTCAACTTGCTTCAGGACCTGGCTTTACCAAAGCCATTGTGGCAGAACGAGCAATAACCACACACTAAAATCTAGTGGAACACCTTCCCAGAAGAGTGGATATTATTATAAAAGCGAATGGAGAATAAATGTGGAATAAAATGTTCAGAAAACACATACAAATCGTACAGTTCGGTTTCTAGGCAGGTATACATTTTTAATTATAAACTGCATTGTAATTTGCCTCTGTAATTGATTTCCTACTTTAAACATGTTTGTATTTTCCGGTTCTTAGCTGGTAATTTGTAATAAAGGGAAATAAAGACAAATGGTAAACCCGTATGCATTCAGACATGGACCAACCGGGTAATGCTACAAGGTTTTCATATATTAATGAAATATATATTATTATATATATAAATAAGAACATATACTGTATACTGCATTTTTAGCTCTGTAGTGCAGCACTGAGAGGAACACCAGATTTTCTTGGTTGGTGAAAAAACACACAGCAGTATGGATCTAATGACTGGGCTGTTATAAAGCTGCTCTTAATTACTCTTCAAGACAGGCCTAGAAAATCGCACTAAGTCAATAAGCTAATGGTTAGCTCCTTTTGCTCAAGGGCTCGAAACAGTTCCTCCATTAGAGGTTCTATATCATTGGATTGTTTCCCGCATTAGGGCTTTCTTCCCATTTGATTGGCAATTGTAATCTTTTTTAGAGCTATTGGTCAAGTGGCTTCAGTGTTTGAAGTGAAATGGGGATGAGAATAGTATTAGAGAAGCTCAGTTTGGGGTGTTCAGGATAGATGGCTATTTCTATAATAGAGTAACTTAAATGAGTACAAGGAAGGCTTTTGTAATCACTTTAACAGATGAATAATGTAAGAGTGAATCACCCTTTGCTGCAAATGGATCTTCATTTAGAGCAGATGTTTGAAGTGTAACAAGATACACCTCTCTGTGCACAGCAGTCTAGAGCCATCAGGGCCAGCAAGGTCTTCTTTGCTGGACTAATCCCTATCAGAATCACTAAGTGAATATATTTCTGCCAAATGAATGCATATTAAATTATTTACAATAGTCCATTCTTTTCATTTTATAGCATTTCTTTCTGGTGTGCTCCCTCTGCTATTGCTGCTGCGCCACCAAGTGTAAGTTTCGGTTCGAGATTCTATCCAATCAGATTTCAGCCGCCACATCAGGTATTGCCGTACGGCCAGACGAAACAAACAGCACGGGCTCTTGTTAGATTCAAATTTATACTGCTTAAAGCTGTTAACCAAATAGCCTGCAGTTTGGCCCCTCCAAGGCCCCCTAGCAGGCGTTGCTTCATGTCCGAATTTTTTTCCATCATTTGATTGGATGTTCAGAGGGCACGATATCAGCTATCGATGGGATGCGATTCACCCCTAATACGATGCAGAGCGATCCAATTTCGATTTGATTCAATGCAATATGATGTTATTTTAAAAATATGATTCTATTCAATTTAATATTTGAACCAAATATTTGCTTTTTTTTCTTTGGTTCAGAAAGACAGCAAATCATTCATTTACACAAGTGCCTTCTAACTTCTAATGCATGGTCCTTTTACAAACAGGCCCCTTTAATGCAAACAAATCTGAAATAATATTATGTTCTGTTCTGTCTCCAGGACGATGCAGCTCTACCTCTGCCATGTTAATCTGTATTGTATGTGACTCTCAGGACACGCCTCAATCTCTGTAGTGTTGTGAAAAGTCATATTCACGTAGCAGCAGCGGAGCTGAGAGAAAAGCTTGAGAAAACAGTTAGGAGAAATCAATCTACATATAAAATAATGGTCACCGATTATTCGTCACTTTTTGAAATGCACAACCAGCCACTGGTGAACAGCATCACAAAGTACATATTAGGATGATAAGTAGGGCTTTTTTGTTGTATTTATCAAAAAGATAAAAAATAAAACTCTAAAGGTTCCTCTTCTAATGAGCCTAGTTTCAAATGTTGGTTTCTACATAAGGTTATGTCCCAAGTATTCTGAGACTTGGGTTAAAGTCAGGTGGCCTGGCAGACCAGTGCATTAGTCAGCACTACTGTCATGTTTGTTTGTGTGTGTGTGTGAAAAATGAGATAGGAGGAATATATTTTGCAAAACAATGATAGAAAGGTAGAAGGTAAAAAGACCTGCATTCCTTCATGCCTACTGTATTTCGCACTCTTTTCATTTTGCTGTTCGACAGACAGTGGATTTATGATAATCAGATAAGAGAATGTCCTCCACTGATTTATGAAACGTAGCTGTGGCTGGGAGAGCTTACTTACCATCGACAACACCTTCTTATTAATGTTTTTATGAAGTTAATTAAATAAATGTAAATAAATAAATCGCTAACTAAACAGCCCTGCATTCCAAACCTTGGCTGTATATCTTCAGGCACTTAAGAGAAGACAACCATGGGCTCCATTAGTGTGTGTGTGTGTGTGTGTGTGTGTGTGTGTGTGTGTGTGTGTGTGTGTTTTATGGGCCAAGTGTATGTTTCTCTGCACACACATTTAGCCCATAAAGGAATGTGCCCAAATTAGCCATTGATTTTTATTTTTTGTTAGATGGGAGAAGTCAAGATTTATTGCAGGTGCCTGAGAGCGAAGCGAAGACTGAAAGAAAGAGGGAGCGAGAAGGAGGGAGGGATGAATGATGGGAAATGGCAGAGAGACTTATCGAAGATGACTGATCATTTAGAGTTCATTAGTCTGTTCGTATGAAATGGCATTAGATCCAGATAGTCTACAGGATGTGGTCTGGTTCTGGAGCTTCTTCAGCTGCAGGACAGTTGATATAAATGAATGAGCCTGAGCTCAACAATGTAACACACAGAGGTTTTTTTTGTTGTTGGAACTCAGTTCATAAAATATATTCGTATATACTAGGAATGGTAAGATACACCGATTCGCATCGGCATAAGTTAACGGTGTGATGCATCGGTTTAAAAATGTCTGCACAGAATACAAGTTAGCATTTGTATCACGATTCATTATTTTTAACATTATTTTGCATCATTAAAATATTATTTATTTATATCTAATTATTAGTAGATGCACGATACTTAGAACGGGTATAAGATTTGTGTCTAGGGTTGCAAAATTCCGGGAAGTTTCAATGGGAATCAATAGAAATTTATGATAATCAACAAGAATTAATATAAATAAACTGTGAATTAAAAAACATTGCTTGTAAGCCTATAACAGAGAACCTACATGTAGATGGAAAAAACATATTGCACAATAATTTGGGGAAAAACATCCAGATTTAATGCAAATTCAGTTCAATTTTTAACCTGCACATTCATCAATCACATACACAAAGGGCTGAGGCTACACCCCCTACATACACTGTGCATTCCTCCATAACATAACACACATCGTTTTTTTAAATCCTGCACACAAAAAAATTTAATCTTGGCAAGTAATCAGGTAAATTACATGAATATTACATACATTTATGTTTAAAACTTCCTTGTGCTGTGTGTAAGCGAACAGAATTATATTTACAATTAAATCAAAGTTAAAATGTCATAAAAAAGAATCTGTATTAGTTTGAATGCATGTCAGCTTATGACCAAAATAAATGTGTATATTTATGTTTGTATATGATACAGTTTATATAAGTTTCCCTAAATTACTAATTAATTCCGATACATTCCCAAAAATTCCTGTAAGGTATAAGGAATATTTCCAAGATATACTCTAAATTTTCCATCCCTTGCAAACCCTATTTCTGACCAATATTTTATATGTAGATTGATTTCTCCTAAAGTTTTTGCAAAATTGTTTCTCAAGCGCGTTCTCTCTGCACCACTGCTGCTATGTGAATGCGACGTTTCACAACTACGGAGGCCGAGGCGTGTCCTAAGAGACACAAAGAAGATAGTCGAGAATAACATGGCAGAGGTAGAGCTGCATCTTCCTGGAGACAAAACAGTCTGTTTTTATTTCATCAAAATACAGTCTGTTTTCTTACTTTCTTTTTCTTGCAATACAATGTCCTGTTTATGAAAAGGCCATGTGTTAGAACTTTAAAGGCACTAAAGTAAATTTTTGATTTGCCGTCTTTTTATTTCTTTAAAAAATAAAAGCTTTTTGCAGAGCATCATATTTTTGACATTGCATCGTATTGCACTGCATTGCATTGTGTTGAATCGAATCAAAATGGAATCGCACTGCATCGTAATAAGGGTGAATCGTATTGCACTGCATCCATAGCTGCTTTATATGTATTTTTAATGTATTGTATTGTTGTCTATTCATCGAGATGCGAATTGAAAATGCACATCCCTAATATATGCAATTCTTATCATTCATTATAAAAACATTTTTGAGTAAGCAGATTAATTATTTAGATCTATTATTATTATTATTATTATTATGTCCACCTCTGGTCTAGAGTAATCGCAGCCACAGATGTGTTAATTATACATAGACAACATAATTATAACCAAATAAAGGCTGCGCCTTTGTTCACCCACATTGCAAACATCATACACCAAGTGCATATCGATCGATTTGCCAAACCAAAAGGCCTGTGTGGAAAAAAAAACAGATGCGCAATTCGGAATCAACCGTGGATACAGATATAGTAATCAAGCCATGCCTCCATGTCTGCTTTCGGAGTTGCTAGTTGAGTAAATCACTTATAATGAGTTCTCTGGAGAAGTGAGATGATGCTGTTCCTGTACTGTAATCACACACTTTCCACTTGCATTTTTTCACTGTTTTGTGTTCAGCTCCTTTATTTTACCTTTTTGATCCTGATCGAAATCAGTCAGCAATTAGCTATAGGTATGATCATGATCGATGTTTTCCAAGGATTGATTTCTCGAGTGTTCTAATTTCCTAACAGATAAGAGGTAGAATGTTCTTTGAAAAAAAGAAAGAAAGAAAGAAAGAAAGAAAGAAAGAAAGAAAGATTTTTCACATGTAAATTACAGCACAGTGAATTTTTTTCTTCGCATATACCATAAAACAGTGCTCCTGGAACACTGAGGGTTAAGGGCCTTCCTCAAGGGCTCGCAGATTGGTGATACCGAGGCTTGACCCCTGACCTTCTGATTAGTAACCCACCAATCCACCTGCCCACCTTGAATTAACATTTGTTTTAACAAGGTTTATAACCAGATAGTAAATTTGTTTTTAAATTCCCAGCAAATGACTTACCCGACTTAATCCACCTCTTAACCAACACTATCACGTTGCAAAATGCAATATAATTACAAAGAGAGAGGGATTTCTCATATAGAGGGTGTATACCATTTTACTGAAGCAAGAAACCCAGTTAAGACAACTCCAAACCTCTACATTACAACCGCAACTGTGCACCTACATCATCTGGAGCAGTTCAGAAACAATATTTGTCTAATAACATGAAAAAAACATACAGTATTTTTACCTATTTAACAGAGATGCATACTCATAATTTGCAACGCTCCTCAGAGGCTGTAAGCCAGTGGTACCGCTCGTATTCACTGGTCTGGAAGTGGCGAACAAACCCTTTCCTGTGCTACAGACGTGTTTTGCTAGTTGAACTTAGCTGTAACCAATCTGATTGGTTAAAGAAACAGACTTATTTCTTATAGAGACTAAGGTACAAAGGCCAGCACTACAGACTTTGAAGGTCCTGGGCAGATATGATTGACATGGCAGCACATAGAGGCTGTAATCTGATTGGACAAAAAATCTAACATCCACATACACGTACTGGAAGCAGTGCAGCCAAGGGAAACGCTACGAAATAAAGAGAATAAACTGTTGGAAAAAATGTATACAATTTCATGGAACAAATATTATAATTTAGGTTGTAAATGTAGGTCAGTGCTTCTGATAGTGTTTAGGCCAGCAGAGAAGGCTTTGCTGGCCCTGATCGCCCACCACTGGAGAAACGTACTAATGCCAAGAGTGTGTAAAGCTGTTATTCTTGCTAAGGGAGCATTTCTTATTGAAAATAAAGTGCAACATCTGTACATTTATATATTTGTTTGGTCAAAGTAATGTAAGTCTTCATACTGTTAAATGACCTAGCTTGTTGCATTTATAGTACACCAAAGAAATATGAATGTGTCTCTTAAAAACAAGGAAAAAAGTTTTTTTGATATGATTTGTGTTCAATTAGTAGCTTGCCGAGTTGAACCGGGAGAGAGTGTGTGTGGTCTGGGAGTTGGAATTTACAGCAGTCATATATGGAGACTGCAGTAGTTGCTGGGAGCTGGATTTCCCCATTGGCTCTGATCCAACAGCGATTTTGAATGAATGATCTGCGTTGGGTAACAGTATGAGATTAGATGCTTCTTGTGGTGTTGGTGAGTCCCTGGAAATGATAATGAGTAATGAGAGAGGATTGGTAGTTTAACTAGGACTGGAAAACGCTGTGTATGTGTGTCAGTCTTTGTACATTAGAGTATTAAAAACCACAGCAGCAGAAGAAGGAGCACACTGTGCGATTTTTAATTGTCCTTTGCGAGTGTAGACAAAAACACTCTTCAACATTCATTTTGATCATGACAAGCCTTGATTATAAAACCTACATACAAACACTAATTTACCCTCCATAACTCAATAAGTTTCTCCTCTTGCTGTAGTGTCCACCTGACTCGTTTCGACATTTTCCCTGAGGTAGTTAGAGATTGTCATGCTAAATGTGTCCTCGGGTTTCACCCTTTATTGCTCTTATTCTCCAATTCTAGCAGTGTCAGAAGTCTTTGGACACTTTCCTGCAGTGTCCAAAGACTTCTGACACTGCTAGAATTGGAGAATCGGAAGAAAAAACTTTGCAACAGCAATAAATCGACTGTCGGTGAATAAACCAGTGATCGCTGCGGCCCGGGTTCGATCCCCGGTCAGGGAACCAACCCCAGCCGCTCTTAGTGCCGGTCCCAAGCCCGGAAAATTGGGAAGGGTTGCGTTAGTAAGGGCATCCAACGTAAAAACATGTGCCAAATCGAACATGCGGATGATCCGCTGTGGCGACCCCTAATGGGAGAAGCCGAAAGAAAGTTTATTATAGAAATCTTTTAGCATTTTCAACATTTGTCTCAGGCGAACAAATCTTACAATCATGGTCAATTAGGTCATTCCTAAATTACATCATCATAAATATTATTATTTATTATTATTTCATTTTTTATTATTATTGGGTGGGAATGAGAGGGAGGGCATTGGAGTGGTGCGGTTGCAAGGAGTAAAGGTGGTAAAGGTGGATGAGTCCTCCAGGTTTACTGTGCAATTGTAATTTGGGATAGAAGTGTATCTGCAAAACGCCAGAAAAGCAAGTGAAAGGGAACGTTTCCAAGACTGTGGTAAGACTTGCTGTATAGTGTGGTTTAGAGATAGTGGCATTGACAAAAAGACAGGAGGTGGAAGTTGAAGATGGAAATAAATTACTTGGTAGGTCTATGGAACCGGGAGGTGGTAGGTCTATCCATCTCTCTCTTTCTCTTTCTCTCCTGCTCGCTCCCTCTCTGTCTATCCCTCTCTTTCTGTCTCTGTCCCAGCATTCTCCCTCTCTCTTTCTGTCCCTCTCTTCAACGTTCTCTTTTTCTATCCTCTTTACTCACTCTCTCTATTACCCCTCTATCCCTTTCTTTATCTCCATCCCATTCAATCCCTCTCCCGCTCTCTCTTTCTACCCTTCTCTCTCCTTTTATCTCTTTCTTTTCTACTATGAATCTCTCTCCTTTTCTTTCCCTCTCTTTTCTCTTTCTCTCTCTTTCACAGCCAAGAAAGGAGCATTCAGCAGATATTTGCACGCTAGTCCTAAAGATAAGAAGGCTAAAAATAGCCAGCTACAGCTAGAAAGAGTCTTCCTCAGACACCACAACTCCTCCTTTAAACCTTAAAGAGATCAATTTTGAGCTGATTTTCTCCCCCTCCTTTTTGGCTCACTATCTTTCAGCCGTAAGTGCATTGAAAGTAGCACATTTCCCACAGATATTTATTACATCGCATTAGGACTTGCCGATCCTCAGCTAGCTTTGGGAAAGGACAAGTGTGAGCATTCCACCACAAACGAGCTAGTTTACTTCCTAGTTGTCCTCATGCAATGAGAAGAAAGAAAAAAAGAAATGATGCTAGTAGATGCGGTCATAAGAAAAACGTGGTTTATAGCAAGAGGGTTCTTTTACTATGGGTCTATTTTGGTGATTACGGAGCTCATGCTAAAAGCAAGGCACATGGCAATGTGTATATTTTTAGTAGCATTGTGCGCATCTCATTATCTCCTCTCATACCCTTTGACGACAGATCGTACATCTGATTCACATCTTTAAGATCAATATTATGTAAGGGAATAAGACAGCGGCTGGCAAACCATACACCGAGTCTATTTATTCTCGTCTCCATCATTCGATTTGATGCTGATATTTCAACGTAATAAAAAAATCCGCTCTTTGTTTTCTTCCGAGCTGATCAGCAGCTTTAATGGAGTGTGCTTAAATTTATGGGAAAACGTGAGCAAGCATCTTCTCACCCCTCTGTGGTGGAGGTACAAACAAAACCGTGTGTTAGACTCAAAGCATGTTTGTGTTTTGGACTGAGTGACAATGACTGATATCTCTTCATTTGCATATGATACTGGGCAAGTATGTGGTGCCTCTGTGCCACAGATGGGGTGTAACAAGACAAGTGTGAAGACAGCCTAAACGATTTAGATTAGAAGAAGGAGAAAAGAGATACATTTGCATTAAAGGTTAAAAAAAGAGGAGAAAAGCACATGAAAAAGTTATCATTCGGCTTGAGACATGATGAAAAATACGTGTTAAATGGGAAAGTAACCTAATTTTCTCCTTCTTTCGGCTGCTCCCATTAGGAAACCACACTGTGAATCATCTGTCTCCATACCACCCTGTCCTCTACATCTGCCTCTTTCAAACCAACCACCTGCATGTCTTCCCTTCATAAAAATGTTTGTTCAAAACAAACCAAAAAAATCCTTTTAATTATTCCATCATCTGTCATAATACAGCAAACATCTTGCAGCAGTTTAAGTGTTTGTTAAATCCTACTCGTAAAAAATAGACTGTATGATATCACAACAGCTATGAAATCTCCAAGAGAAAACTGGGTGGAGTTTCATTTCACCCATATAAAGTGCATATAACAGCTCTGTCTTTTCTGTCGTTCTCTTTGAAGACAGCTATTGATCTTACAGGTCACAAAAAATAAGCTGAGCTAATAGCACAACAGAGTTATAAGTGGGGGATTTTAGAGGGATGTGCCTCGGCTTTTTAATCATATCGTCCTACCTTGGATCAGGGCCGTGTCGGTTAGGGGGGGATTTACAGCATTGTGAAAATAAGCTTGAAACAGAGAGTGAAAGAGAGAGATAGTGATAGAGAGAGAGAGAGAGAGAGAGAGAGAGAGAGAGAGAGAGAGAGCGAGAGAGAGAGAAAGGAGGAAAAATAGTTTATTGAAACTGTTTGCATGTAAGCTTATAATTGGGGTTGTATATATAAAGTTTGTTGACTGTTATAAAAATAATGCAATGATTTGCAACTTTCATAAACCCATATTCTAATTACAATAACACCCCCCTGCACCCCCCATCAAATGTGTACACTGAGAATATATACAATTTTGAGGTTTAGAAAATTGTCGGTTTGAATGGCCTTAAAACATTTGGGACAGGGCCATGTTTACCACTGTGTAAGATCAACTCTTCTGTCCTTATACATCTGGGAACGGAGGAGACCAGTTGCTAAAGTTTTATGAAAGGAATGTTATCAAATATGTGTCTAATACAGGATTCTGGCTGCTTAACAGTTCGGGGTTTCCATTGTTGTATTTTTCATTTCATAATGATTTTATAAGTGAAATCATATAATATAATATAATATAATATAATATAATATAATATAATATAATATAATATAATATAATATAATATAATATAATATAATATAATATAATATAATATAATATAATATAATATATAATCTTTATTCTCTGAATCCAGATGTGCAAAGCTTCTTGTGTCATACCCCAAAATACTGGAGGCTGTAATTGGTGGGATGGATGGATGGATGGATGGATGGATGGATGGATGGATGGATGGATGGATGGATGGATGGATGGATGGATGGATGGATGGATGGATGGATGGATGGATGGATGGATGGATGGATGGATGGATGGATGGAGAAAGAAAGAAAGAAAGAAAGAAAGAAAGAAAGAAAGAAAGAAAGAAAGAAAGAAAGAAAGAAAGAAATCAGCCATAAGCATTGCCTGTACTGTACATTTATCTACACCAAATAAAAAAAAATGTCCACGCATGAATATGATTTACTGACTAAGAATCCGACACACCATCTATATTGTGTGTGCAACATATTGAGTGATTTCCCATCAAGTCAGCTGGATTTTACTGCATGGCAACAGGTGAGCCGTTATTACACTTCCGTATTCATGAAATTCATCCTGTGTGGAAGTATAAACAGCAGGTGTTCTTCCACTCACTCTGCCTCCAGCTGCTTAACTCCACCACGACCTGAGACAGCCGAGCCGCTTTAGCACTTGCCGCTCGAACATCCCCTTCGTAGCTGCGTGCATGTGTGTGGGTGTGCATGCTTCACATACTGTAAGAATGCAACGCATTATGCGTTTTGTAGACAGTCCTCTACACTGCACAGCCAATTTCACAGGTAAGGTGGGCGAGGAAAAGGTATGAGAGAAAGCTTTTTAATACATCCTACGGGTCTCTCTATATTTTTCAACAGGCTTTCCTATCTTTCTTTCATCTCTCTTTATCTATCTTTCCTTTTTCTAAATCACTCTTTTTTTCTTATTTCTTCAAACACAATTTTCCTGGGAGTAGATTTTTGCTGACACAGACTTTATACCCTGAAACCATTTGTTTGATCTTCACTTACTGCTGCTGGTTATTAAAATCATAAATATCATCAGGACATTGATTTGGTACAATGAATTCCTTTTCTCTTGAATTTCTTTGTGGCCTTTTCAAGGTGCTTCATGAGTTCCTCAGATATATACCCATCCTCTTTTCTCCATCAATTTCAAGCCTTTGCCACATTTTCAATTTGCATTTCTGCTTCGCTAGCTATACTGTAGCACTAGTCGACTTGGAGAGGTCCTTCAGGGAGCCAAGGCTGCAGAAGCTGAACTTTAGAGTTGTTGCCAAGCCATAGTTTAACTTGCCAATTCTATTCATTGGCGCATGAGTGGGATTTTGGAACTGTATTGTAACTGCTTTCTTTGCACTCGATTGCTTATCCCATTCATGACATTTGAAATGTGAACTAAGCTCATCTATCATGAAACAAACCACTGTAATCTGTCAAGTAGACTTGTGTTGTTCCATGCCATGTGGGTTAAAAGGAAGTAGTTAGAGATTTATCATAAGTCATAATGATTCATACATGCTGTCCTTCAGTAAATTCCCTTGATTTATTTATTTAAATTGCTGCTTGTTCAGAACAGTTTTCTTTATCCCTATTCATTTTCATGATTTGTATAATATCTACACTGTTTGACCAAAAATAAATAGCAACATAACCATTACAGCTATACATGTTCCTTTCTCAAACTATTCCACAGAATTGGAAGCATACAATTGTATAAGACAATTGTAAAAAGACATCCTATACAGTTGTATGCTTTCAGGTTTGTGGGAACAGTTTGGGGGAAGGGCCATGTATCGCCTGTGACGGTCAAGTCTGTACATACAGTTAGTCCCTGACTTATGATGGAGATGCATTCCGATGATTCCATGGCAACTTGAAAGTATCGTAAGTCAAAACATGGCCTATCTTACCCACTAGTCTTAAAGAATGGTGATCATTATGGGGTACTATACTGCAATTTGTTAGAAATGTAATAAATAAAAGAACGTAATTCAGCAGAACAGAGCAATTTACACTAAACTGAACTTCACAGTATATACAGTATGTATGTGGCAGTGTGCTGGCATATGGAGGAGTGGAGGGT
Source organism: Silurus meridionalis (assembly GCF_014805685.1). NCBI lineage: Eukaryota > Metazoa > Chordata > Actinopteri > Siluriformes > Siluridae > Silurus > Silurus meridionalis. The sequence continues at coordinate 14,506,496 of NC_060903.1, forward strand.
GGAGCTGGACGAAATGAGCGACAGGAAGCACACCTGTAGTGATAAGACAAATCATTGCGCTCTGTTTCAGTATCCGGCGATGCTAAAATTGGGCTTTGAAACACTAAAAACACAGAAAAATGGTCTCTTATGTGCTTTAAAACAAGACAGCTAAACTCTGTTAACTGCTGGTAAGAGTTAGGCATCTCCTGCCAGTGCTCCCCAATGTATCATATAACATATATGCTGATACAGTACGTTTGCCTTCTGTGCAAAATGTAAAAAGAATAAATTTATATTTTGTCATATTGCTATCATTATCATGAGATTGCAAAATCGTAAGTTGAGCAATTGTAACTTGGGGACTATTTTTGTTTTAAACAGACCTGTTGCCCTTCAATAACTACCCTTCAATTAAATATTTTTAACTGTTGTTTTTTCAGAACCATCTAACGATGTCTATTTACAATTGTACTACTATACAATCGTATGCTTCTGAGTTGTCAAGGTTGGAAGAAATCAAGTGTCCTGCACAGAACCCTGACCTCAACCCCATTAAATACCTTTGGATTGAACTGGCACGCTATCTGCACCCCAGACCTCCTCATCAGCCATCCATGCCTGATCTCACTAATGCTCTTGTGACAGAATCGACAGACTTAATAAGCTAGTGGAAAGGTTTCCTGTAAAATGGAGGTTTTTGTAACAGCAAAACAATCAATGGACATTCTGTTGCACCCAGGTGAGGATTGGTTTCCTTTACGAGTCTGATTTCTCTCAAGATTTCTTCCATCTCAAAGATTTTTTCCCTGCGACAATTGCCACCGGCTAGCTCATCAGTTTTTATTGAAATTTGCGCTAGATCTTCGTAATGGTGTCAAAACAGCGGGTGTGACTGATTCTTGTCATCATCTGCCAGCTGAGAGCGGTGCACTGTGATGTCACAGAGGTTACTTATCATGAATGGTGAATTGTGAATCTTCCTCTAGTGGTGAAGCATGGAAATACAACCAAAGCGAAAGGCTTTCCTACAACCAGTTACACCATTATTCTCAGAACTTTTTCATACAACCTCATTCAATTATAAGGAACAAACGTATAGGCACTAAACTTACACACTTTGTTATACAACTTTATAACCCCTTTATCTTTTTTAAGTTGCTTTAGACGATGTTCACATTGTTATACAGGATATTATAAATAAAAAAAAACTAAAAACGAATTAAACTGAATTCAATTGGGGACTAAATCACATATGGCTATATGCTGATTGTCAGGTGTCTATAAAATACACGGTGTATGTTGAACCCTATTCTAGATGGACACAAATGTTCCAGCTTGGTAGAACAACATTTGGGAAAGAATGCTCCCAGAATATTGCAGCCAGAAACTCTCACTTCTCCCCCTCCCAGCTTCCATTCAGTGCCACAAGACCTCTCGGTAACTTTTTACTGCCCACTTTTTATATCATATCTCTGGCTGAACTGGCCATCCAAAACAATTTACATGCAATTTATGACCCATTAAGAATCAATGCATTTGCTGTAATTGCTTGTGCATGTGTGTGTGTGTGTGTGTGTGTGTGTGTGCACAAAGTCCTTAATGCATCCTTTTGTCCTGCTTGTGTATCAGAGGACAATGGTTAGACACACAATAGCACAGAGATGTGTAAAGTGGCATTTGTTCAATTTGGCGTGACATGGTACATCCTGCCTGACTCACAAAGAGCTCATTTTTTCAGCGAGTCCTCCTGACAGGCTCGGGCCCTCCATGCTTTTAGAAAAACACTGCTGCCCTTGAAGATACATTTCAGAAAATGATTGAGTTGAAATAGGGTACAGAGTACAAGGGAGAGAGAGAGAGAGAGAGAGAGAGAGAGAGAGAGAGAGAAAGAGAACATTTCAGAGACTCTGAGTCTTTTTGAGAAAGGCTGTTGTTTGTTTTTGGCATACCCGATTGCTCTGATTATTCCAGTGATATGCTGAGCAGGCAAATTCTATTTGCACATATGCTAATTCCTTCTTAGCTTCGGTGCTGTATGTTGGCGATTAAAGCACAGGGTAATTGGGAATAGGGAAAGTCTATGCAAAGCTAATTTGAAGGAGTATTTTTATGACAATCAAACATATGTTCATGATATTTTGTACAGTTAGTCAACATAATCATTTCAGCATATAATGTCATCTTTGCCATATGGCATAAAAAAAACGAAACAGCTATTAATCATATTTCCAGAACCAGAAATTCAGACTACGTTAGAGCGATTGCTGTCTAATAGTTATTTTTTTAATTTCTTAGGATGTCTGAGGCATTTGAACAGGCCTGCATTAGTCTCTAGTCTTAGTAGGAAGTAATGTTTTTGTGTATTTATTATATATGCATTTGTGTAATGAGGAGAATAGCATGTTATATGATGAATAACATGTTTTTTTATTAGCATCCCATTCCACATTTAGTCCAAATGTGCCCATATAATAACCTACACTCTTCTGGGAAGATGTTCCACTTCATTTTGGAGATTTGTGCTTATTCAGGTACAAGAATTTTTATAAAGTCAGGTACTGGTGTAGGTGTGAAGGCCTGGGGTGCAGTCAGCGTTCTAATTCATCCCCAAGGTGTTCAATAGGGTTGAGACCAGAGCTCTATAGCGCTATATAATCTCAGTAATATCAGTGTATGTTATTATTGCCTGCACTAATTAGGAAAAGTGAGCTGTAGACCAGTCTAGGTAATTGTGTACTATAAACCATCTTCCGGTTATTCTCAACATCCAACCCATTTCTAGGTGATACATTATATGGAAATAAGTTTGTCATATATTCTCCAAACAATGTGTCAAATTTCCTTCTAGGTTTATTTTTCACTCGGATAGTAGTCATATTTATTTGAGTGCATTTTTCCATTTAAGAGACAGTAGGATGTTATATTCAGGTTTTAATTAACATTACTTCCAACAATATTGCAGAATTAAATAACAATAGCCAGTTTGCCATGGGAGCTCATTTTCATATATATAGGAAATGCTTCATTTTCTAGGACATAAGGGCTCGATGGATAATTACATTATCATACAAGCAATTTGATAATATAATAAAGGTTTTTTTTATTCTGCCTGAATGTACGCTGTATGATATTACCAGGGTGATAAAAATGCATTTAATTCATTCAAACTCAGAATTACTAAAGACTAGAATAGCCTCAAGGTACATGGTTAGCTTCCTTCCTTTCTTTTGGAATATCCCATTTCAGATTTAGTCCCATTTGCTCTCCACTCTTTTTCAAAGATGTTCCACTAGAGTGAGTTTGTGGAGATTTGTTCTTATTTAGAGACAATGGTGTTAGTAAAGTCGGTAGGTAGGTAAGGTGAGGAGGTCTGGGGTGCAGTCAGCGTTCCATTTCATCCCAAATGTGCTCATTTTAGAGCTCTATAGCAGGAGATCTTTTACTATAACCCATGTACATCATATCTTAATTGAGCTGGCTTTGTTCAATGCGGATTGTCATACTGGAGCAGCTTCGGGTCTCTTCATTCAAGTGAAGGGAAAATTAAATGCTACCAAATTCAATGACGTCCTATACATTTGTGTGTCTCCAAACAGTTTTGGAAAGAACTACATCTGGTTTTAAAAAGCAGGTGTCCCAATACTTTTGTCCATATGTTTTACCAGTAAATTGGAGATGTATTGCTGAAATTCTGAGACTTTACCTTATCACCACTGCCTGTGAGGAAAAGAACACACACACACACACACACACACACACACACACACACAAATATAGTATACACACACACACACACACACACACACACACACACACACACACACACACACACACACACACACACACACACACACAGTATTCTAAATACCTACAGGGAGCTTATCAGTAGGAAGCAGACAGAAAGGAGAAGATACGTTTGGACCTTCTCATGCCTATACAGAGACCTGTCTGCTCTGGTGCCCACTCACACACACGCACACACACACACACACACACACACACACACACACACATAGTGGCTCAGAATTATATTTTCCTTCATCATAGTAAAATGTTTTTACTTTCAGTAAAAGGGATCTCATGCAAAACACACACACACACACACACACACACACACACAGACAGAGCAATCTGCAAGCTTTTAGCTTGATGGTTATTGTGCACTGGTGAAGTGAGCACACCTGTGAGAAGAAGAGTAGAGAATTATAATGACCTGTCTGCCAGCTGAGGCTAAATCTCCGATTCACACACACACACACACACACACACACACACACACACACACACACACACACACACACACACACACAGTTGTCATCTCATAGCACCTCTCTTTTTCTTTTTTCTTTCTTTCTTTCTTTCTTTCTTTCTTTCTTTCTTTCTCTCTCTCTCTCTCTATCTATCTATCTATCTATCTATCTATCTATCTATCTATCTATCTATCTATCTATCTATCTATCTATCCATCCATCCATCCATCCATCCATCCATCCATCCATCCATCCATCCATCCATCCATCCGTCCACCCACCTACCCACCCACCCACCCACTGTGGGGACCTCGAGTATCTCACTATGCTGTATTATATATCAGAGACAAAAATGGAATCATATCTAGATAATATATTGTATGTGTGGATATTTAGTTTCCTACCTATTAAAAGTATTTTAACTTATGTACAAGGTATCTATCACACATCACACGTTTTTACTTAGTTTTCTTGTAAATAGTTGTGTGTGTGGGTGTGTGTGTTTGTAAATCAGTGTTGCTATGGATAGTATGCATGTTGAATTACCTCCCCAGGGTTGTCTTAGTTTGCAGTTTAATAGTTGTGTTTTGGCCTGATTGATGGAGCTGACAGTCTTTTACTTGGATTACATGACAGGATGAGAGGGATCAGATGAGAAACTCGATCCTTAAATGAATTTGTGCACGTATGATGATTAGGCTATAATTGAGGATTAGATTTAAGGAGTGGAAAAATCTTGTTTTGCGATTTTGCTTATAAATTTGAATTAAAAAAAATAAAATAATAAATAAATAAATGTACCTCGTATATGTGCCCGTAGAGAGTTTTCTGTCTCAGGGAGGGAAGAATGAGAGGCAGGCAACAGTTCACACCAAAAACATGCCTTTTTCTACAGACTTTCAGTACAGTTGTCAATGACTTGCTTTAGGACCACACACACATGCACACACACACAGATTTGTGTTCAACACTCTTTGTAGGCTACTGTCTTTCTCTGCCTTTTCTCCTTTCTGCTCCTCACTGAAACAGAGAACACTCATTAGTCAAAAACCACCATTAGGTGTGTACTCTATCACTCATGTCCCCCAGCTCCACCCTCTACTGTATATTCTGGGGAAGTGTTAGCTCAGTGGTTAAGGTGCTGGATTACTGATCGGAAAATTGGGGCTTCAAGCCGGTATCGCCAAGCTTCCACTTTCTTGAGCTCCAGGGGTGCTGTATCATGGCTGACCCTGTGCTCGGACCCTAGCTTTTGAATAAGCTGGGATATGCAAAGAAAGAATTTCACTGTGCTGCACTGTATATGTGACAAATAAAAGATATTATTTAACAAAAATAAATGTGTCTGGATACATATCACACTGTAAATGTTTAACTGAAAGAGAAAGCAGTGTTTCAGACTACTGGCAGACTGAATATAAGCAGGTGTGAAATATAATAAATGGTAAACAATACTGCATCCTCACGGAGCTGGAGATTCAGCCATAGAGGTTTTAGTAAAGTCAAGTACTGATTGTAGTTGCAAAATTATGGGAATTCTCAAAAATATAAATTTTAATTGGAATTAAAGGAATATATGGACATTAACTGTAATGAATGAAAATAAAATTAGTATTTTAAAAAATGCAGGTTAGCCTATAACTGTACTTAAATGTAGTTGAGAGTTGACTGATATGGGTTTTTTCCTGGCTGATTCCGATGTTACTTAGAAATAATGGCAGCCGAGGGTCAGTATTGTTGAGGTTTAGAGCTCTATAGCAGGCCACTCAAGGTCTTCCACTCCAACCCACATAAAGCATATCTTCATGCAGCTGGCTTTGTGCACAGGTGCATTGTCATGCTGATACAGGTTTGGGTCTCCTAATTCAAGTAGAGGGAAAATGTAATACTGCATGCAATTGTGTGCCTCAAAGTTTGTAAGTCAGGTGTCCCAATATTTTAGTCTCTATAGTGTATTTGGCAGAGACGGTAATCTTTTAGGTGAAAGATGGTGATCCTGTAGGTGTGCTTGTAATGAAGTCAGGCATTGGGCAGGCTTTGATGTGAGTGGATCTTAAATAATGCATAAATTAAAATCCAAACACAGTAAACCAAGTTCTCACCTGTGCTAAAGGTCGCCAGGATACTTAATCCGAGAATGATGACGGAGATTGATGGTAGTTTATGTTTATACTGCAGATTGTAGAACACGGTGCTCAACAAAAGTTTTATTCGTAGCAGCAAAGGTTTACAGTGAAACCATAAACAACACCATAAATGAGTTTTGATGATCGATGACAGTGTGTTAGTGTGGGGCTTCTATACCTTGAACTCTTCTTTAATTATTTATTATATTATTCATTATTCTTTTATTACACACAAAAAAACTTTTTTCCAAACTTGCTACAAATCAAAACTGGCGTTGGCGTGGGATCAAATGATATAACATGGCCATTTCAGGGAGAACACAACATCTATAAGACCTCATTTCACACTTCATGCACCATTATTTTGTGGCCTTCATGAGTTTATTTACAGGCTGTGGTTAAAGAGGACGTAAAGGAAGTGTGTGTTGGAGAGCATTTCATGTGTAAGCATGGGTTCATTTTTTTCTTTTAAACAAAGTGTGTTGCGAGTAGTATTTGCAATTTTATAACTGAGGCCATTTCGATTCCCATCTCGATGCACAGCCAACGATACGATACAATAAAGATGCATATGAATTCATACATATGATACATACGATTCAACCGTTTTACAATGCAGCACAATCCGATTTTTTCTTTTTATTCAACACAACAATGACTTTAGTGCCTTCTGACTTCTAACACATGGCCCTTTCACAAACAGGCCTTTGTAGTGCAAAAAAAAAACGATTAAATAAAGCCAGACGTTCTTTTCCGGTTTTGCCTCCAGGAAGATGCAGCTCTACCTCTGCCATGTTAATCTATATTTATTAAGACTTCCAGACATGCCTTGGTCTAGGCAGTGTTGTGATACAGTACGTCATATTCACATCAATACTGAAGACATCCAAATTATGAAAGAACATGTATAAAATTATGCAGTAAACAATAAAAATTTTTAAAAAACCCAGAGTTTTTTAAATATTTTTTAGATTGCCTTAAGTGGCTACATTTAGAGTTGATGACAGCTTGGCACACTCTTTGCATTCTCTCATCAGATTCATGTGGTAGTTACCTGAAATGATAATCCAGCAACCTTGAATGAGTTCCCAGGGGTGTTGTGTACTTGTTGACTGCTTTTCATTCACTCTCAAACCTTCTAATGGAACATCTCACATTTCCAGCCAGAACAGGTTCTTCTCCAAAGTGTTACCAAAAAATTGGTAGCATTACATTTTTCCTTCACGTGAAGTAGGAGACACAAACCTGTTTCGACATGTGCACAAAGAAAACTCCATGAAGATATGCATTACATGGGTTAAAGTGAAAGATTTTGAGTGGTTTGCTGGAATGCTGACTGAACCCCAGGCCTCCTCACAGTGGGAACCATACATTCAGGAACCATCTGTTCACCCTTTGTGCATTTATCAAAAACACAGCAGTTTGAAACAAAAATCTGAAATTTAGACTCATCAGCCCAAAAGACATTTTTGACTAATCTAATGTCCATTCCTTGTGTTTCTTAGCCCAAGTAAGTCTCTTCTAGTTGTTGTTCTTTCGAAGTAATGTTTCTTTGCTGCAGTTTGATCTTAAAGGCCTGACTCACACAATCTCCTCTGAACAGTAGAGTTTGAAATATGTCTGCCACTTGAGCTTGAAACATTTATGTGGGCTCTAATATGAGGTGCTGTAAATCAGTGGTAGTTCTGACACTGGTAGTTCTAGCTTTTGGTCTTCCTTTCCTGGGACGGTCCTCATGAGAGCCTGTTTTGTCATTCGGTTTTGATAGTTTTGGCAACCGCATAATTTTTTTGCCATAATATGGATAGAAATAATAGAGTTATTCACTCTGTACCCACCCTTTCCTCTTCACTGATGGTCTAAAGCAACTTAAGAAGGCAAGAAATGTTCAAATGAAGCCTGGCAGACCTGTGAAACCTGTGATTACCATCCCATGTGACTACCTCATGAATCTAATGAGAGAATGCCTTGAGTTTGGAAAACTAAATGTAGCTACTTTGGACATTTTAAAATCTAAAACATTGTTGTTTAATATATTTTTGTGTACTGCAAAATTCCATACTTGTTCTTTTATAGCTTTGATGTCTTCAGTAATAATGTACAATGCTGAAAAATAGACATTTTTTTTAAACATATATTTATATATTTAACATATACATACATATATTGCCCAGCAACTAGAAAGTCTCCTCCTGGAATACTGCACCTAAATAACATCAGTTATCAAATTAAATCCTGCCCAGGGCTTACATGTACAGTACCACCTCAAAGACAAAAGTCATTAATATTTTCTATTTCGTAAGTTAAGACAGTGTACAAATATTGACAGTATTTTGACAGTCTCACTTTGTCTGTATTTACAGTGATGTTATTCAAATATATACTATTCTGCACACACAAACACGCTCACACATACGCTCACACACAGGCCCTGCAGTATGCGTACCGTCATAAGCTCCATCACTGAGATTGATCGCTCTTTCTCGATTTTAGACATTTTTAAAGACTGCTGTAAAACTTTCCACTCCTGCAATCTTCTCTGTCTACTGCTCCTGATTTGCGAGCATGTCCCGAGCGCCTAATGCAACCTCGGTAACACGACTTGGTATTTTAGATGATGAGTCTGCTTGGAAACATAAAAAAAACCTAATAAAAAGCTGTTTTATAGTCAAAACAACATTTACACAGTCTGACTTGGCATTTTCGCACACTGGCAAACATTTAACATTTACATATTTGGCAAAGCGATCCATATAGGACATGATAGAATTGAGTCCAGAGTGTTAATATGTTTGTTTAGACGGATGGATGGATGGATGGATGGATGGATGGATGGATGGATGGATTGATGGATTGATTGATTGATTGCCAAGCTTAACCCTTTTGTAAAACTTCCAACCCAACCCAACTAGTGTTCTTCACTAGTTAGATATTTTTTTCTGACCTTGTGATCCAGTTCACCCCAGAACAGTCCAGTATAATTTAGGGGCAGTATCTGGGGGAGGCCATTCTATGATAATAACATGATCATAATATGATAACACTCCAGCCAACATTTTTCTCTCAAAAGAACTCATACAGAGCTTGGATTTATTATCTTGTTGTATGGTAAAGTCGGTTCTAAATAGCTGCAGTCCAAGACAGAGTCCCAGACACAGTCTATATACAAATAAATATACAGCATTACGATAAGCTAGTCCATGCAATGCATTTAAAATTCACAAGGTGGATCAGCTATAGTGTGGCTGTCCATATAAACAGATTTAAACTGACAGCTCTTAGAAGCGCTAACCAATAAGACACCATGTTTGTTTTCTAATGTGTAGAGTAAAAAAAGGAAATTGTTCATAAGTTAAATGTATTTGATTTGTGATTAAATGTAGGAGCAATGGGATATTTACCTATAATACATTTAGGCAATCCTTCACCTGGAAATAAAATTAATTGAGATTTTTTAAGACATATCCTCCAAATTCATGTGCAGCTCTTCTTTTTTCCTCCTTCAGTACAATTAAAAAACATGCCCGTTTAATGTCTTCTAGGGACAGCCATATGCACCTGCATCATTCTTCATTTAACTCAAACATAGAGTCACTTTGAAGCACTTTCTTTTGCTCTTGACCTATTTTCACACTAATCTCAGAGCCCTTGACTTTTGGTAAGGATGAAGATGAAGGCGAGCAGTAGGTTTAGTAAAGTGTTTGAAGATGCAGGTTTTTTAGCCCATCATTGCTTTGTTAAAACAGAAAATTTTAAAGGTCAGCTTTGTAGTCAGCTGTGCAGTGAAATGAAACCTGTTTTTTTTTTCATTTTTTTTTTTTTTCTGGGGGGGCAGAAGTCAGCAGTAGTCTCAGGTGAATATTGAAAGACTTGTCCAGAACACCTGTGTATATATTACACTGCTTTATATTTTCACCTTAAGTAATTAGAGCAAAAAACCTACGATATAAACTGATTAACAAATGCTAGTTACAGCTTCTTGGTTTGTGTTTGTCTATATAAAGTTCTTTGCTATGGTCGTGGTCTTGGTCTTGTGTAGTGCAGCACCATGGACAGCGACTAACAAAACCCCCAGCTGTAGTTATAGTTTAAAGATACTTTATTGTCATTGTAGTGATACAACGAAATGTAAGAAAATGTAGAAATAGACAAAAAAATAAACAAAAGATAATTGCACTAAAATATAATAAAATAATGTCAATAAACATAATAATATGACAATAAGTGAAACTTGGATCTTGGTGCAAAGAGAGGAGTGCAAACAGTGCAAACAGGTAATGCATGCTATGGACAGAAGTACTGGAACATCTCATTTCCAGACAAATTTGGTTCTTCTCCAAGCAGTTACCACAAATGTCTTTTGTCTGTATAGTGTATGCTGATCATAAAAGAAGTGGCAGAATTATGTATACGTTACTATAAAAGTAACCATTTAATTTAAGTTGCTTGTGAAAAAACATTTTATAATATCATTGGATAAATGATGTATCTTTTATCCAAAGCAGACAAAAAAGGATCCTCACCTATTCAGCAAGAGAAATAGAGTTGAAAACCCATAATTTCCTCTCTCACTCCAGTTTATTTAAACTCCCAGACTTTCTTTGCTTCCTGATTGGCTGTTAGCTCCTACCAGTCACAATGTAGTTAGGATTTTTTCATGCCTAAAGCAGAAATGTGAAGATGATTGACACATTGGTGCTGAGCAAATTCTTTTTGAAGATTCAAAGCTAATAGAAGATAAACCGATTTAAATGCTTGCAGTGAAATATATACATATTTACACAGAGAGTCGATTGAAACCAACCAGCAAAAAATGGCCAAAGGAGAAAAATACCTGCCAATAGAACTTGACGCCTGATTGAAAATTCACCGGGGCTTTTATGGCCTAGAAATTATAGTCAAAGGACATAAAATACCTAGGCAAGCTCTGCTTCTACAGCTTGCACGCTCTCATTTAAAGGCTACTATTAATTAGAGATTCCAGTCTTTGGTTAGTGTTCAGTGACACAATAACTCTTCGTTCTAAATGAGGCAGTTGCCTAATGTTGCCTGTATAGCCGACAGAAGTCCAGACACTAATTTAACGGATTAACAGCATGTGGAAAGAAGACAGAAAGGAGAAAGCAAATGTAAATTTTAAATATCTGGTTTTATATATGATTTAATAATTTGGTTGAGGACTTCATTGGTAGTGAGGTCAGTCCTATGTGTTTTAACTCAGGTTTTATCTTTATATATAAATTTCACAGTATATCTAGGGAGTGGTAGCTCACTCGTAAAAAACGTCAAAAGCTCAAATCCCTAGACCACCAAGCCCTCACTCCCTAACCCCACTCCTGTGTCCCTGAGCAACCCATTAGCTGCTTGGCTGAATAAATGAAATGAGATAATTGTGGGTCACTCTGGATTAAGGCTATAAATACAATAGCAATGTGAAGGTTTTTCTCTCTTTCTTGCTTGTGTTTTCAAACTTTCTCTGCCTCGGGCTTCTGTTACTGTGGATGTTCTCTGAAATCTACAAGTAAACAATACACTGAAGTTTAGGCGAGGGACACTTGAACAGGAAGCATTGGAAGCATTGGCAAACTTAAATGTACAGCAGGAACATAATTCAGAAACATAAATCGGACATTAAACAGAGTTTTGATGGCAGTAATCACATTATCAAGACACTCGTGCGTTGATAATGTGATATATATATACAGTATAGATAGATAGATAGATAGATAGATAGATAGATAGATAGATAGATAGATAGATAGATAGATAGATAGATCGAGACATAGAGACATAGAGTAGCATATGAGTATATGTTCTGATTCTTGTTGCCTGTGCGTGTGTATGTGTGTGCATGCACAATATATGCACATCGCATTTCATATTTAGTCCCCATTTGCTTTTATAACAACTAACAGTCCCTTTCTGGTCATTCAGCTACACGGGTGTTAGTAAAGTCACATACTGATATATGGTAAGGTTGCAGTCAGCATTCCAATTAATCTCAAAGGTGTTTAAAAGGGTTGAGGTCAAATTTCTTTAGCAGGCCACTCAAGATAATTCACATTAACCCATGTAAATTATTTCTTTATGGATCTGGCTTTGTGCACAAGGGTCATCATGTGCCATGATGGAACAGGTTTAGGTCTCTAAATGAAGGTAAAATGTAATGCTACTGCATCCAAAGGCATCTTATACAATTGTATGCCTTCAATTTTGTGGTAACAGTTTGAGAAAGAATCACATCTGGCTGGAACACTCAGGTGTTTCCATACTTTTGTTATATAGTCTACATGTGTGCATGTTAATTGCTTGACCCTGTACTAACATTCTATATCTTAGGCATGTTGGCAAATGGTCAAAGGTTAAAAGCAATTATTTTCTTTCCTTTCTATTGACCAGGAATTGCTCAGCATTGTATCTGGAACACTGCACTAATGAAAAAATCCCCTCATGCTTTCATGTAATTATAGAAACGTCTCCTCTACCCCTTGCATTACCTTTCTTTCCAGTTGCTTGCTCAGGGAAAATGTCAGTGTTGCATTCACGCCTTGCTTGTGTAATTAATCTTACACCATTTCTTTATTAATAATTTGGCTTATATAAACACTGTAAGCACTAAACTGACACTCTTGTTTTCAACCATTTGTCTTGCATGTCTCTAACTAGTCCTGTGCTCTATTTCTGAACCTCCTCCTTTTCTTGAAGTTTGATTCCTTTTGAATGTGTGTGTGTGTCTCTGTTTCAAAAGTTTAATGAAGAAAGTATGATAAAATATCTAGAGGAGAAAGTGTGCATAAGCATCAGCCTAGGAATACTGTAGATTCTAAATATAGATCAGTTTTCTGATTAGTAATCGTCATCTTCACACCAATCAGAATTCTTTTGTGAAATTAAAGGAAACCTAAGACCTAAAACCTACCTGAGACCATACTCTATACTATATATATATATATATATATATATATATATATATATATATATATATATATATATATATATATATATATATATGAGACTATATTTTTACTGCTTTATATTTCACTTAGTAATTAGAGTAAAAACATACAATAGGACCTGAGAAACAAATGCTAGTTACAGCTGCTTGGTCTGTGTTTGTCTATTTGAAGTTCTCTGCTCTCGTCTTGGTGTTGTGAAATGCAGCACCATGGACAGCATCTAGCAAAATCAAGCTCTTCATGTATAATGTGACAGCTACCAACCAGGGATGTTAAAGCTTAACATCGGCAGTCAGAAGCCAGTCAAGCAGATGTTCCAATTAACTAGTGATCTCTGGATGATAGGAAAAATTAAACTTGGAAGTGTTTAGTAAAAAAAAAATGTTCAAAAATAAACACCCCCCCAATAGTCAAGATTTTTTCGGAAAGTAGGGTAACGTCTAAATACTTTTGCACTTGTTTTTGTTTAATTATGATGTTATTTTTTCATATGATTTTTTTCCTTTATATGAAAATCACTTCCAGCACGGCGACTGTTGGCTCATGCTAGTTTTGTCCCTATTTACATGCAAATTACCCATTGTTTGGGATCTTATCACCATTAAAAAGTAAAAACTATTTTCTTTGGTGTTCGTTTTTTATTTTCAAATAGTAGGATGCTTAATTAAATCCGATATCTCAAACAAGCGTTGTTAGCACCCAGGCTTCCTGCTGTCAATTGGTCATTAATGTTAACCAGTGCCTGTTTCAGCCATTATTACTGTAGCAATCTTAGTATTCTTGCCCACACAGATCCTTTTTTATCTTATTATAACAGCTTGGAGAACAGCTGATCAGGATCACTGAAGGCCAGTGAGAAGCTCAGAATCTGCTGCCACAGGCTGAAGGTCACTCATGTTAACGTAGCAGCATTATGCCTCATTGTACAAGCTTTCAGAGTTTGACAGCACAAACAATTCATTACCATGACACTGCAGCTGTCTTCCTCTCTGCCTGTCTGACTTGTTCCTTTCACACCTTCCTTTCTCTCTCTTTCTCTCTCTCTCTCACTCTCTTTTTGTTGAAAGGTAAATCAAATGCTATACATATTTGTCTTCTAGCAAAAGAAAAAAAACTCAGCGTAAGGAAAATTATCGAAGCAGCACAGCACATGCTTGACTTACTGACACAATGGGTTCTGTATCACGTTGTATGATAGAATTAATAAAATAGCAAAGATTTATGTTTCCCAAGGACTTGGTGTGTCCACCCACGGACTCAGCTTGTGTCTACAGGATTATATAAAATGCAAACACGGAGTCAAGATGAAAGGGACTTACAGCAGTAGGACTTCAGTGAAAACATGCATGCAGCAAATATTAACAGTAGTGCTACACTTTCTATTACAAACACCAAGTGTATACACTGTCAGTTTGCTATGTAGGGGGGAAAATAACTCGAAGAGCCTTGGGTTCAGAATTTTGTTAATAATTAGTTTTAATGATACATTTAAATCGATTTTTCTGGTATCAGTACTTTACTTCTTATTGCGCACCGTTTTTGGCCCATCAGCCTATTTCATCTCATTGCGCGGCTTTTTCAATCTACAACTGGTGTATCATTTCCTCGCTCTCACGCACCACAGACATAGGCTAGTTTACAAAGCTAAAAAACAAGCAACAGAAAGTCTGGGGTGTAACATGGACGAGACAGAGGGAGTCAGAGAACAGACTCATTCCTGATCACATGATCATCATCTTTTCGCTGCTTGTGTTCTATATGGTGGTTGTTCAGCCTGGATACTTTCATTAGGTAATGAAATGTAAAACATGAGTGTCTGTACTTTTACTAGAGTAAAGGACATCTTCCTCATCTAGTGAAACATCTTCCCACAAATGTGAGGCTATTATAATGGGCAGTAAAGCATAAGTCTGATACTGCAAACTAGAATAGTAATGAGAGAAGTTGAGGCTTAGTGGTTAAGGCTGTGGGTTACTGATCGGAAAGTCAAGGTTCAAGCCTCGGTATGATGTAGTTTCTCCTCTTTAGACCCCCAAACAAGGCCCGTAGGGCTCTGTCCCCCAGGGCCGTTGTATCATGGCTGACACTGTGCTTTGACCACAGCTTCCTAACATGGCTGAGATATGTGAACAAAGAATTTCACTGTGCTATAAATTATGTGTGACAAATTTGTCATGTTGTACGAAAGAAAAAATATAATAAATATATAAATATACATACATAATATATATCTAATATACAGTGTATATACACATATACACATACATACTGTATATATAACACAGCCATATTCTAATGTGTTATAGTCTTTTTATTCAACGAGTTCATTCTCATTCTCATTTTTATTCGTTGCTCATTTACTCATTCCAATAAGACGATAAAGCAGCATGGGGTAAGACAACTACCCTTCGTTTTGAGCATTAATAAAAAACATTTTTAGAAAAAAATCATGCTGTAGTTGTGTGAATGTCTGTTGTTTTGTTTTTTTTCCACTGTGATGTATTTTTAATAAAGGGCTTAACTCTCTGTAGACTCCCACAAGGCCCTGAAGTCATATACACACCAGCTATCTGTGTGTGTGTGTGTGTGTGTGTGTGTGTGTGTGTGTGTGTGTGTGTGTGTGTGTGTGTGTGTGTGCTTGCGAGTGTGCCTTTTGGGTTCTCTGTTTCATTAAAACTAAATGCACTCACATCAGAGCCCTTGAGAATCCTCCAGAAGATACTATTAAAAGAAACTCAATAGTATGACAGCTATTTTTAGCTCGGCCTATTAAGCCCGTCAGACCCAGCACCTTTTGGGCCCATGATTCTCGAACCATCAAGAAATCTATCCACACATTAACACACACATTCCATTTGTTATATTTTATGATATACTGATGTAGATTGTCCTAATATTTTAAGTAAAAAAAAAAAAAATTTTACTCCTAAGGTTTAACTTTTTTTGTAAATCTGGGATCTTGCAGCCCATAAACAGCACCCCCTACATGGCATACTTATGAATCAGCAGAACCCTGGCGGAAGCCTTATTCAGCTCAGGTGCAGGAGGGAGTTTGTACCCACAGCGAACGCACAGTACAAAGCTCCTTATTTTTATTTTATAAAAAGAAAGAGAGACTAAAATATAGATAGATGTGAATAGATGTGGATAGTGTAGATTTGCTTAACATGAGTTGAGATGAAAGATCTTGAGTGGCCTGCTATAGAGCTCCGACCTCAAACCTATTGGGATGAATTGGAATGCTGACTGCACCCCAGACCTCATCACCTCACCTACCTGAGTTTGGAAATTTCCTTATGGCTGAATGAGCACAAATCTCTACAAGCACTCTGTTAAAACTAGTGGAACATCTTCCCAGAAGATAGGAGGTTATCATAATAGCAATAGGGACTAAATGAGGAATGGGATGTTCAAAATGCGTATACAAATCTGACAGTCAGGTGTTTCGACAAAAGCCCTTTTTTAACTGCTATTTTCATTGAATCGAGTCCGTTCATTTTCACTCTAACATCATTATACTCTTAAGTTAGCCAAATCGATTTTCAGTTACTCAGCGCAGTCCTGGCACGATTTAGTCTTACTGCATTTATTTTCTCCACAACAGGGTCCAGTCTCAGAGGCACAGGCTCGCTGTCTAAGCATTAGGTACCTTTCCAGCTTTACTTGATTTTTGAGTGTGCATGTGGACATGTGTGTTCATCAGCCACAAGGGTGTATGTAAAGTCAGGTACTGATGTAGATGAGGAGGCCTGGGGTGCAGTCAGCATTCCAATTCATCCCAAAGGTGTTCAGTAGTAATAATTATATTTTTCAATAAAATGTTTTTTCTTTGTTGTTTTTACCTATGTTTATTTAATTTTTTCACCAAAGATTATTTGTGATTTAGCATTAATGAGCGGACCCCCTGCAGTACCATTGCGGATCCCCGGTTGAAGACCCATGTCATAGTAAATTGGGATGAGCATTAATCTAGTTTTCTTTCTGGCATTACCATTTACACAGGTAGAGGGCATCCTTCGCAGGTCTGCTTTCCTCTTTTTAACGTGTCATCTCTTAAATACAGCTTTGCGTTAGCTAATATTGAGGTGACTGTAAGTCAGCACTGGTTTGTGCCTCTAATAAGGTGTCATCTAACCAGCTGTCAGGGACTTGATTTCCTCCGATGGTTTATGCAGCTCTCTGGGTTCAAGGTCCCTTCCGTTCAACCCCCTTCACTTGACGTCCATTCATCTGGACATAAATTTTGACCTAGTTGAATTGAAGCGTCTGCTTGCCGCTGCAAAACACCAAAAATGACTATAGATTTTCTGTCCTTTACACTGTTCGATTATGCAAAGCCACTGTTTTTATTTTCTGTTTTTTGGGGCTTGTGCCAGCCTGGGAATACACTCCATCTGAGGATTCCAACGGACAAAGTCTTGTTAGTCCATAGTCACTGTGCTTGTATAGAGGAACAGGGTCAGTATGAGGCTCTTAAAGATTGAGTTCCTCCAGGTCTTTTGTGAACCTTTGGCCATAAATGTTCCTTTGTGAGACAGTAGAAAATATACGGGATGCTTAAACCAGCACTTTATAGATGAGTGCTTAAATACATTTTGTCAATTAGCAGAAGAGGTCCTGTGACTTGTTTGCCATTTTGACTGATAATGGGTGCAGCTTTGAAGCAACACCTCTGTGTGTATTCGTGTACATGCATAATGAGTGTTTAGACACTCAGTCACACCATGCGAGAGACGTTTCTCTCTCCAGCTGAGTAGGTTGGCACGAGATTCTAGCTTATGTGAGGGCATAAAGGAGCATAGATTTACATCTGCACCCCCTGGTGGATGACTGGAGTCAAGAGGGCTGCACAATAATAGTAATAATGTAGGAAATTATATTAGAAAAAATGATTAGAAGAAAATTATCACGTATCCAGAGCTTAAGATGGGGTCAGTTCAATGCTTTGACACGAACTGATCCACATGATATACACTATATGGACAAAAATATTTTGAATTTAATTTTTTAGCTACATGTGGTTCTCCAAACTGCTACAACAAAGCTGGAAGCACACGATAGTCTTTGGACGTGGTAGCATGACATTTTTCCTTCACTATGAGACCCAAACCTTTTCCAGCATGACAATGCCCCCATGCACAAAACCAGCTCCAGCTCTCTCCACCACATCTGTCTATGATTGACTCTTAATGCATGTCAAGATGCCTCGGTCAGCTACATCCGCTACCTTCTTAAAGGGGCTGCTACAGCCGGTAACACATTACCGCTAAATTGAAACCCCCAAGCTCGCAAAAAGAACAAAAAACAACACAGTGGATTTATGCCCGTCGTATCATTTTATTTTGTTGTATTTATCCACCACACCTTAAAGGCCGGTCCGTAAAAACATTGTCCCACATTTTTTCGGTCTGTGGCGCAAAAAAAGGTTGGGGACCACTGGATTAAAGTCCAGTTGACATGTATAAATATAAGGTACATTTAGAACATAAATATATACAGACGGTCCCCAATAATTTGCAGTTCGAAACTCGCAGCTCGGAAAATTTGCGGGTTCTCATTTGAAACAGCAAATTGCAGATTATCTCAAAATTTGCAGGAATCCGCAGCAGGACCGAATGTTAAGGAGCATTTTAAACTATGTTTTTTTACAAACAAATTATATAAAAATTATGTATAATTTTATTGAATTAAAGTGACAATGTCTAGAAGAATTCACTAAGGTCCCATAGGGGCTGCGTCATAAACTCGTGGGGGATCTTAGACCGTAACCCCCGGGAGTTCCGGGGGACCACTGTATATAGTATATATTGACCCAAGGCCAAGGACTGATCCCTGAGCACAGGAGCACCTTCAGTGAAAGCAGTGATGGCAGATTTATGTATCTAGGCACAGATCTCCTACATACCGGATGTGGTCATTTACAGGCACTCTCAATCTTCTCTTACACTGTTCCAAGTCTCTCATCTCCGTTCTCTACAGCTCATCAGCTCATTTTTGCTCTTCTTTCATCCTCTCTCAGCTCTTTTTATCTCTATCCCTCACAGGCTGACAAACACCCCTCCCTTCTCTTTTTCACTCTCTTACCTCCATCTGTTCTTCACACTGAAAACACAGGTAAAATCTTGTGCGTGCATGTATATATGTGTTTGTGTTGGTGGTTACACATTTAATAAAGCATTTGTGTGAAACAGTGTGTGAGCGGATTTTGGCAAAGTGAAGATAACATTGGCTTTTGGAATGCAAAGACAAAGTGGAAAGTCAAATCTACTGATCCATACCTATGTCACACACACACACACACACACACACACACACACACACACACACACACACACACATACTGTGGTTGGGGTGACTACTACTACTACAACACAGATTGCATGATCACACAAGCTGAAGATTTCTTTGAATTTATTTTCTTTTTTCTGCAAATACATTTCCCTTGACAGAAGGTAATCACTCACTATGTGCTCTCTCTCTCTCACACACACACACACACACACACACACACACACACACACACACACACAAACACACACTATGACCCCCGAGGCAGTATGAGCAAAGAATGCTTTAGTCTAATGCTCCATGTAATTACATTATCTTCCTCAGTGATATTAAAGAGAATTATTTAACTGGCTGTGGGGTTTAAGAGGGAGTTGTTCATAGAGAAGAAGCGAAAGAGCGAAAGAGGAGGAGCATGGCCTGTCATAGAGAATTACTTAATTCGATTTGGAGCTCACTTTTTCCTAATTAGCTCAGACAGCGATATATGCAATGAAGCAGGAATCATGCGACGGCGCATTATACCGAATAAGATCAGCAGTGTGAGTCGGTTGCGGATCATCGCTTGCAGCTAATAGTTTGGTCAAAAAATTGGATCTCAGCTGGATGGCTTTGGATGTCCCTTCACCCTTCACTTTGAACTGTAATGAATGGACTTTCGGTGCCAACCAGATGAGGATGGGTTTTCTTTTGATGCTGTGTTTCCTACCCACAGTCCACTGACTCGTCACAGTTTTGTTTTTA
The DNA here is from genome assembly GCF_014805685.1 of Silurus meridionalis. Lineage (NCBI taxonomy): Eukaryota > Metazoa > Chordata > Actinopteri > Siluriformes > Siluridae > Silurus > Silurus meridionalis. The sequence goes on from NC_060903.1 coordinate 14,526,839, forward strand.
CTGTGTAAAGCTGCTTTGAGACAATGTCCATTGTTAAAAGTGCAATACAAATACAATTGAATTAAATTCAAATTCCAGCATGACAATGCCCCCCTGTCCACAAAGTCACGTCTATGAAAATTTGATTTGTATTCGTGAGAGTGGAAGATCTTGAGTAGCCTGCTATAGAGCTCTGACCTCAACATCTTTGTAAGGAATCCGAAGACTGACTGCACCTCAGGACTCCTCACCTCAACCTACATCTTTACCTGACATTACTTACATCCTTGTGCCTGACTGAGCACAAATCTCCACAAGCACACTCCAAAATCTAGCAGAACATCTTGCCAGAAGAGTAGAGGCTATTATAAGAGAAAATGTTGTCCATAAACTTTTGTCCATTCTGTATAGTGTCATATGAACACTATTACATCAATTAAAACATATACAGTACCTCTGGAAAGTGTATTTTATAGTCCGATCTTTTCTCCCTGTGGTCAGTTACTGTTAAAAAAAAAAAGATCATAATATTTTTGCGCTTTCTTTTCCTTCTGGGTCTCACAGGACAAGCTTAAGACCCTGCAGAACATCACCGATGGAGGATATCCACTGCAGAAGTGAGTTCTACACACTCTTGCACGCACACACACACACACACACACACACACACACACGAACTGGTGCTTACCTTGTCTTTTTCCTCACTGCTATAACAACGTTAGCTTACCTACGCTAAAGTCAAAGTGTGACACTTTCAGTGCATCAGTGACGAGTCGTTCATGAACGATTCATTCATTTCTAAACGAATCTTTAATGTGATTCAGAAGAACGAGTAATCTCAAAGAGTAATGCATTCATTTTCTACTGGACGTGCATGAGCAAAGCATCGTAAAATCTCTCTTATGTACCAGGAACGGAATTGAGTACTTTATCCCATGAGTCCTCTGGTACGAGTCGTTCGTTCTTTTGTCATGTGACTCCCATAGACGCTATGCAGAACATTACACAGAAAACAGAATTGAGCAGTTCATCCTATGAGTCCTCTGGTCTGAATCGTTCCTTCTTTTGTCATGTGACTCACATATACGTTACACAATGCAATGGCGCAGCTCTTTTTTGGTCCGAATCATGACATTATTGTTACAGTAATTATGGGAGTCACGTGACAAAAGAAATAAAGAGACGAATCAGAAGATTTAAGATGATATCAGATACTTATTCCGTGTCCATAGCTGCATTGTCCAATTTTCAAAATTGGAACAATAATCAAAGTTCGTGTATTCAGATGTGTTGGAGAATCTGCTTATTGAAAACTTAACATTTCATATTATTTCTGATCAAATGCCTCAAAAAAATATTCATTCATTTTAAAAAACGAGATTCAAAGAACTAAGTAACTAGAACGATCCGATCTTCCCATCACTATATTGCATCACGAGCATCAAGTCGTGTCGCATTTCGTTTAGCTGGGAATGAAACACGCATCCTCTGGAAAAAAAAAAAAAACATCTAGCTGACACAGAACCCATTCAGCATCGTCGGTGACTTCGGTCCCACTGAGTTCATCGTTTTTCCATGCTATTAAATTGGCTTTTTGACAAGGCAAATGAATTCTGTCTGAATGCTGCCTGCTGTTTGACATTTAGAAAGAGGCAGTTGTCAGTCCATTCAACCCCTCACACACACACACACACACATGTGTGTGTCCTTGAGCAAATTTGAATGAAATTCCCTCATCAGTGTATCATGACTGGATTCACCCCCTGGCTAAGGCTTAGGCTGCAGTTTAATTAAAGATAACACCTGCCAGCCAGGCTTCCTCACAAAACGATGAACAATTAAGTGAATTATATTTCCCTTGGAAGAAAAAAAAACCTGTGTGTATTTGTGCCTGTGTGGTGTATGTTTCATTTGTACCCAGCAAGAACATTGAGAACATTTGCACTGGCAGGATAATGATTGTGTTTAAGTGAAGTCATGAATTCATACCTCCATCGCTTGGGTTCTGGAAATACAGATGAAATCAACACCACATCAATCATCAACAAACCATCATCAATCATCGGCATGCAAGTATATGAACCGAAAGCACAAGACGATGAGATATAAGACATTAGATAATAAAGTAACAGCTGTAATAAATGGATTTGCAGAAAATGAATAGCTTTCACACGCTGCCTTTAACAGAATGCGAATTGTTAGGATCCAAAATAGACCCTAATGAGGAGCTCGGTTTCAGTCTTCGGTAGCTGCACAGTCTGAGAATGGCACCACACAATAAAAATTCAGGCACACATTATACACACCACATCTGGGAATAACAACACAAAGCAAAATGTGTATACCAAGATTTATTGTTTGATGTTGCCCTGTCCTCTTTAATCCCATTTGCTTTAACGTACCTCATGTACCTCGTCCTGTTTTCCCACTAATAGTAAACGTGTTTGATTGACAGCATCCAGCACGCCTGGGGGGACTTCCTGCAGAGACAACATATCATGGAAAAGAGGAGCCCGTCCCCGCCGTCCCTCTCTTCTTCAGACAAGATGAGCACTTCGATCAGCATGACCACCCTGTCTGATGGCAGCACCCCTGTAAGTCTTACCCTGTTCTCTTATTGGCTGAGCATGAAGCAGCCCAGAGCGGCACATACCCAGTTTTAAATCCCAAAGTGAATGTGTTTTATAATACATACAATCCTTGCAAGAAAGAGGCGATTATAGCTAAATCTACAATACGATTTACAACAATCTCTTAAATCAAATGGCAATTTTCCCTACACTTATTTTTCCTGCTACATTATCAGCTTAACTTGTCAATGTTCCAGTGAAGTAGCAGGGTTTGTATTTCTTATCATTTCTTTCTCACTGCTGATTGAGATCCATGTCTGTATGTCTAAATCTGAATCTACAGTATGTACTGAGTTGTTTTTTTTTGGCTAGGCTTACCAGTCTGAGTGATGTGAAGCATGGAATAGTATACGGTTTCTGTGTAATGGCTGTGTAAACGCTTAGGTTTCATTTGCGTGCAAGGGAGAACCTCTCCGTTTTGGATGGGAAATGAAATCGCAAAACCGCACGCAACACACATTGGGTAACCTTCTTGAAAATACTCCTCTGGAGCATCCCCTTTCTGCTGAGCTTGCTGACCAATAGTTGCTGACTGAGACCTAGTGAGGGAGGAAAACAGGATGAGAGAGAAAACGATACACATCTCATTCCTATCCTTCCTGCAAGTCATTTACATGGAATTTGTACAATAACAGTGACAGTTAATACCAAGAGCTTACTGGTCATGTGGGTGAAGTAATGACAACAATGTGGGTACTGGAGGTGATACATTTGGTGGTACATCACTGCTTTATTAGTAGATGTTAGTCTCTGAAAGTACATTTTACATGTTGTCTATGGGTTTGCAGGAATCTCCTGCTTGCACTCACCTCCTTTAAACATTTCACTAGGTACTTTGTAGACAAGTTTCCCCTACAGTAGGTCTGATTGAGTATATGTGCACAGTGCCCTGTGATGGATTGGAGTCTTATCCAGGGAGGATTCCCACGTCACATCCACTGATCCAGACAAAATGTTGTGGACACCTAACTGTAAGATTCGTATGCGCTTTTTGAACATTTGATTCCACATTTAAATATCGATTAGCTGCGAAAATAACCTCCACTCTTCTAGGAAGATGTTTTACTAGATTTTAGAGTGGAGATTTGTACTCGTTCAGCTGCAAGGGTGTTAGGAGTGAGGGTGCAGTCAGCATTCCAATTACCGTATTTTTCGGACTATAAGCCGCTACTTTTTTCTTACACGCAGGAATACCGGCAGAATGCAGTGACGTGCTTTTCCCAAAATGGCACTCTGCTATTAAAGGAGCCACAGCATATTTCACCCTTTACACCGTGTAACAGACACTGTCTTTCGGTAAAGCCTGTGTAAGGTTCATTAGTTTCAGTGTAGACACTGCGGTTTATACACAAGGTGTGGCTCATTTATGTTAAAAATAAAAATATTTGTAAAATTCAGTGGGTGCGGCTTATACAAGGGTGCGCTTTATAGTCCGGAAATTACGGTAATCCCAAAAGGTGTTCAATAGGGCTGAGGTCAGAGCTCTATAGCAGGAGATCTTCCACTCCAACCCATATAAAGCATATCTTCTTGGATCTGGCTTTGTTCACCGAGGCATTGTCAGGTTGAAACAGATTTGGTTCTCCTAGTTCAAGTGAAGGAAAATGTCATTCTAGTGACTCCAAAGACATCCTATAGAATGGTGTACTGCCAAATTTGTGGTAACAGCTTGAGAAAGAACCACATATGATGGGAAGAGTCAGGTGTCCCAACTAATTTGTACACATAGTGTTTAATTGAGTGAGAGTGAGAGATGTGCGGAAAAACAATACAAAAAAAACAACAATTAATAAAAAATAAAAAAACAATTTTATATATATATATATATATATATATATATATATATATATATATATATATATATATATATATATATATAGACTTATTTAGTCTATAAAAATGTATGTCAAAATGCAATCACATTTCTTGGACATGATAAACACACAAAAAACTTTCTGTCCATGCTTTGTCTGCTGTTTTTAAATATTTTTTAATAATTTTTTTAAGACTAGCTTTCTTCATGAGAGTTTTTTTGTATATTGAGGTGAAAAAGTAACCACTAAGAAGTCACAAAGTGTACAAGCCCACGCTTGAATTTCGAAAGCTTTCTTTTTTCTATTGTCCCAGCAGGACAGATCATCTCTGCAAGGAACCCAGTCATACTTTCAAAATGACTGGATTTGTAACCTGCACCTGCACGTTTATTCAAGAAAATTCTCAACATTTTATTGGAGAACCTGCACATTTAGGAGCACTTCATAATTTCTTAACTAACAGTCGGATTAGGTTTGTCCTGTGTCTATTCATAATTCATATAATAATTTATAAATGGTGTGTACCAAATAACTGAACCTTGGTTCCCTCTTTCAGTTAAAACAAGGTTCCGGGTGTAAGAAGAACTACATATTGGTCTTCAGTGAGATGAAGAAAAAAAACAGTAAACACTAAATTCACATGTGTACCGAATGCAATCCTTTTTGTGTGGAACATATTTATTAGAAATAGTAATTTGTACAATTTGTAGTGTGTTGCTTAACCCATTTTGATTTTGTTATGCGCATGTGCGAAATCCCTGCCACCTTTTTACGACAGTTTAGTGTTTTCTGCCCAGCTTCAAGATTTTCTCTGAAGAATAGAAACTCCTGACATTCCACATCTCGAGGGAGTGAAAGAATAAATGATGTAACGAATGAAGACTTTTGCTGAAGTAGGCTGAAAGTAGAACAGTTAGGTAGAACATATCTTTAGGAAATTAAATATCAAATGTAAAACACACACACACACACACACACAAACACACACATTTATATACACACCTGTATTACCCTTGCATTTTAATTCAATTTTATTAAATCAATTCAATGTGTGCCAATTTAATTAAAACTCGAGTGTATTGCATTATTTTGGTTTATTTTATTTCATATTTTTATATTTTAGGAAAATGTTATAAAATATTATTTAATATACTATTTAACCAATTCAGCATTGTATTAAAAAAGTTTTTGTTGACTGTTGATGTTTACAAATGTTGATAATAATTAATTGTGTTCATAAAAAACGACAAGCAATTTTATGCTCTGCATTTCTTCCCCCTAACGGCAGAGGGGGCAAAAGTACACACATTCACTAAAGTAGAAATGTTCTAAATTTATCTTAAATTAATAGTTTTCAAGTTTTTCATACTCTAATAAGCATGAACAGGGACAAATATTGGTGCTTTATGCAAATGAATGTGTATTATTATTGAATCCAAACTCAGCAATGTTTTAAAGTAATTATAGTGTTTTAAATGTCATAAATCATCAGGACACCAAACGAAACCTTTGCTATGTTTCCACACGGACGGTTATTGAGGTGACACCAGAGACACTGTACCTCTTCTAACTTTCATACAGATTACATAATGAGAAAAATATGACATTTCAAGCTTTTTATTCATATATTTATTATGTTTGAAGGAAGTAAAGTATTCACTAAGATTCAGGTTGTTTTATTTATGTCTGTGAAAGCAGATATAGAGAGAGCGCCCCCTGTCTGTTTTCTTAATTTTACAAAAGCACAACGTTTTGTTGTTATTATGAGCGTAAAAAAGTAGATCCTTTACAGATTCGAATGATGCTCGTATCTGTACGATCAAAAATGACAGCGGAATGGCGTTATGAGGAAAAAATGGCACAAAATGCGCCGCCATGTTTCTCAGCCCCAGAGGGTTTATTGATGGATGTGAGCATCATGGTGGATTTCGGGTCTGATTTGAGACTTGGTGCATGAGTAAAACACTGATAACTGATTAAAATAAATTTTTTGGAGTTATTTTGTTGTATCTGAGTAAAAAAAGGACGTCATTTCATATTTACTTTTAGCCGTCCGAGCAGTTAAAAACGTACACATGGTATAGAAATACCTTTTCACTTTTTTTTCGAAAGTCTGATTTCCTTATGAAACCCTTTTTTCCTTAAATTTGTCACTGTAAAGTCTGAGGAACAGACTATAGTTTTAAATGATTACAGAAGAAATTTCACCCAAATGAGGATGGGTTCCCCTTTTGAGTCTGGTTCCTCTCAAGGTTTCTTTCTCATAAGGTGGTTTTTCCTTGCCACAGTCACCACGGCTGCTCATCAGTGATAAATACACAGTGTTCACCTTAACTGTTAAACTCTGTTGTGAAAAGCGCTATAGAAATAAACTTGACTTGAAAGTGTGTTTGCTATAAGAAAAATAGTGCGAACTCCAAATTCTCCAGCTCTCCCACACTTACACAAACAGCAATCAAGTAACGCTTGTCACTTTGCTGTGTTACCAGATGAAATAGTCTCAGTAAAAAAGAGATTTCACCGTCATTTTATATGAATCATTGCTGCAATAACATCTGATATCACTTTTTCCCCCTGCATTTTTCCACGTTCTGTATCTCTTTTTATTCCTCTGAGGCAATTCAAGCTCCAGTTCCTTTGAGGTAATATATGATAATTATGGCAACTCGACATAAAGATATGTAAAGTGAGCTCGACTTTCCGCAGCCCCGCTTGTCATTTATTATTCTGTAGAAACAGCTGTTTTGCTTTTAGGAGGAAATGGCAACAATAAAGTGTGGAAAAGAAAAGAGTGAACTGTTCTTTCTTGAACACAGCATTAGGTGTACACATTACATGGAATACAGAAAAATGCATAGAATCTATCTATCTATCTATCTATCTATCTATCTATCTATCTATCTATCTATCTGTCTGTCTGTCTGTCTGTCTGTCTGTCTGTCTGTCTGTCTGTCTGTCTCTCTCTCTCTCTCTCTCTCTCTCTCTCTCTCTCTCTCTCTCTATATATATATATATATATATATATATATATATATATATATATATATATATACTGACTTTATTGTCAGTAAATTTGATTGCAATTTTTTTTATCTAATCAAATCTAATCAGCATCATAAATTCAGAAAATCTGTCCTTATGACATATTTCCACTAGGGGTCAGTATTACAGCATGCTATACATATTCTACTGCACACCTGTGCGATCCCCTCTCTCTCTCTCTCTCTCTCTCTCTCTCTCTCTCTCTCTCTCTCTCTCTCCTGATAATTGTCCATTATCAATTGCCTTTTAATTAAAATTGTGAGGCAAAAGACAGATAATTGCATTACTACTCTGGCAACAAGCTCTTTGATTCCATATCTCGCTCCTTCCCACCCTCTCTTCATCCATTTCCCCCTCTGTACACTGTTCTCTATCCATTCCTAGCACTGTCTTTATCCTGTAATGTGTTTTGCATCAAATATTTACCGGCTCTTGGACCGTATCAGATTCCGGAATGAGGTTTTCCCTCATGTTTTATTGGCAGCACGTTTCTGATCATTAAACGCAGAGAGCAGTGTTTATGTGAAAAGGCAGACTGATATCATTATAAAGAGGTCCTATTGATTATGGTCAGAATCGATTTGTGTGTGTGTGTGTGTGTGTGTGTGTGTGTGTGTGTGTGTGTGTGTGTGTGTGTGTGTGTGTGCGTAAAAACCATTTCACATACAAGAGACGCGCAATAAATCATCAATCATCATTTTGCCTTTGATGACACTGTTTAATGTATTTATTAATGGAATACTTTTTAACTGTTTGTAGTTGTTCAGATTTAATGTTAGTTCTCATTTATTTTTTTAAAGAACATATTAAAGTCCCAAACATCACAGCAAGAATTTCTTGTGCTGGGAAAATGTGTTTGTGTTATATTACTATATATATATATTACTATATATTACTATATTCTATTACTACATATATTACTACACACACACACACATATATATATATATATATATATATATATATAAAACAACAACAACAATATGTTGTATTTTACTGAGCATAGTTATCCATCAATGATGAACATCTGCAACCAGCTGCAAAAACACAGGTTCGGGTGAGATGCAGATGCAGAAATCGCATGTCACTAACTGGGTTTACCGTAAAACATTTTTTTTCTAATTACAATTATTTTTTAAATAATTTTTTTATTTTTTTTAAAGTTTATGTTAATATTAATATTAATGTACAACAGATTTTTTTTTTATTTATGCGTATGACAGAAATGTGTCATTTACAGTATGTCCCATTCATGCCATTAAGTAATTATAAAATACCCTTTATGAACAAAAGGGACACAAAGACTAATCCGTCTCCAAACTGTTACCACAAAGTCCAGTCTCACGGCTCTTCGTGATCATAGACAAGAATTTCCCTCTGTTTTCACATCACTGAGGAGGACTTTAGGATGTATTTTCGGTGCCTCCGCCAAAGTTTTCTTTCTGCCTCTGAAACGCACAGATGCTGCATCGTTTTTTCTTGTTTGTTATTGATTTTTTTAATTTTCAAGCACCCAATTCTCAACATTTAATCAGGAGATTTTATCGTTGTTTTTACTGCTTTATGTTCGGTAAGCTACACGCTAATATAAACCATCACTGGTTCCTTCCAGTCAAAATACAGTAAATATATTCTCCCGGTTAATTAAGGAAACTGCGTTAATTAGAGACACACACGATTATTACAGTATAACCTAAACCTAACCCTAACCATGTATTTTCTGCTACATTGTATGAAAAAATGGGGAAAAAAAATGACATTTGACATTTCTGTCAGCATTACCCATGAGCCTCTGCCTCCGTTGCTATGGAGACCGAGCCAGACTGAGGCAGACGTGCTGAGTGACCATAAACACAATCACTAGATTGAAGTTGTGTTGCACCACAAACTCATTTGTATAGGACTTTGGTTGTAGGTGGTAGCTTAGATGTTAAGACATTTGACTTTGGACCTGAAGGTCATGCGTTGAAATCCTGGTCACTCCAAGCTGCCACTCCTGGGCCCCTGAGCCAGGCCCTTAACCTTTACCTGATTAGATTCAAGTTTTTTTTATTTCATCTGAAATCTTTGCAAGCTAACAAAGTACATTTTCCTGCTTTCTTCCCTAAGAGAGTGTGTGTGTGTGTGTGTGTGTGTGTGTGTGTGTGTGTGTGTGTGTGTGTGTGTGTATGCTTAATGACATGGAAGCCTCCGCGTCTCATATGTGATGGTAGGAACATTTATAATGAAGGAGATGCCACATATTCTTATGCTAATTCAACCTCATTAGAGCTTCACCAGAAATCTGCTTGTATTATGATTTCAATTATAATGACATGAATAAATTATTCACAGTTCCATATATTAGAATGTGCAATGATCTCATAATAAAGAATAAAGAAGAATTCATCATGCATAACAGTAAAAGTTATTTAAACCCATGCTGCTTGTTTTGTTTCTGTATACCACCACTCTGTTTTATTATCCTAATTTTTCCTAATATTTATATTATAATTATTAATCATATTTTATATTATATATCCCAATTTATCCCAATATTTCAATAGAAACCATTTACGGACAAATGCAACCACAAATATTGTGTTAGAGTAAGACAAGGGAAAAAAAAAAACAACAAAAAAAAAAAAACACAGAGAGGGGGGATCTAAACTATAAAGAGATCAGGCTTTTAGGTGACGCTGCAGTCTCCACCACTATTGTGTGTACGTGCGCTTACCTTCCTAAATCCATTAGCCAGTGCTGTAATTTAAGAATACACAAAGCTGTGGATTATGGGGAGAGAAATAGAGAGAGGGAGAGATGGAATGGAAAGATAGAGGGCAAACGGAAAGGGAGCCAGTGAATTCATGTTTGTGTAAAAGCCTCTGTTGTTCTCTTCAGTGAATTATTAACACAGCTGGTGTGTTGTGGTACTTTGGGTGAGCTGAAGAGGAATACGACAGTTCATTCAGGACTCTTTCAAGTTTAATAAGACGGCAGCAACTAGGTTAAAACAAAATAAAGGAAATCTCAATATATGAAATACATAGCAGTATAAACATACACACACACACACACACACACACACACACACACATATATATATATATATACTGTATATAGATGAACAACACTGACACCTGTTAGTAGGTATATTAGGCAGCAAGTGAACATTTATTAAGTCTAAGGATTTGAGCGACTTTTGGAAGGGCCAATTTGTGATGGCTGTATAAAGAAGTGTAGATCAGAAAGGTTCTGATAGTCCTTCAAGACATGTGCCTCCTGTTAGAGAGTAATGGCTTGGAAAGTTATTAGTTAGTATCCACACAACTTTAGCGATAAGTTAAGTACAATGATGTGGGTCACGTCTTTAAAGTAGGTATAGACGTATTTGGGTATGGTATATAGGTGAATGAGTGTGGACAAGTTTGTCTGGGTTTCTTGCCAGGAATAAAATAGATTGCCGATGGTCAGAGAATCTCCAAAACTGCAGCTGTTGTGAAATGTTCCTGGTCTGCAGTAGTCAGTATCTATCAAAACTGGTCTAAGGTAGGAACAGTGGAGAATAAGCAACAGGGTTATGGGTGGCCAAAGCTTATTGATGCACGTGGGGAGCGAAGGCTGGCCGTGTGGTCCGATCCAACAGACGAGCTACAGTAGCTCAAACTGCTAATGAAGTTAATGCTTAGAAGTTAATGCTCGATGGGTCACGACTGTTTTGTCTGCAAAAGGGGACCAACACAATATTAGGCAGGTGGTCATAATGTATGTATGTATATATATTTATTTATTTATTTATTTTTCCTGCCATCTATTTCACTGCTGCTACACGTTGTCATACAGTATATTTGAATCTGATCAGATCAAAAAATTCAACTATCATCAACAGCATCTATAATTAATGTATAACTTCATATGTATGTTTTTTTTTCAATTTCTTATATTATATTTTTCGTGTATTTCTAATAATTTTCCTGTGGGATTAATAAAGTATTCTGTTTTTGATTCTGATGACGATTGGAAATGACAGAATTGTTACATCTTTAATGCAATATATAAAAAAATAATCTATACGGAAACATATTTGCTTCAATAGTAAAGTTTGAATTTTTGGCTGTTTATAGGAAAAAGTTTTGGCACCTCTGCTCTACATGAACAGTATAAAGATACATGAGAGTACTGTGGATAGTTTCACTGAAGAGCCATGAAGCTGAATTTGATACAGTTTGGTACACTGGCCATAAACAATCGTACTATAATATACTGATATTTGGTGTCACCCAAATGATCATGGATTCCCCTTTTGAGTCTGGGTCCTCACAAGGTTCTTTCCTCATTTGTCCACATATAGTGTTTGTAAAATACGTCCTTCTTGTCAGTCAGCGTGACAAATATTGTGACATTAGATGTCCCATGTGTGACTTGTGAACCCAGATTTCACTCCATGCACGTGTAATGACACGGTTGACATGCGGGTCCAATTACGGCAGAAATATCACGCCATTTTTAGTTCTGCATCCGAATAAAGAAAATGTCACTCCGGAGGATTGCTTGTTATACTATAATGATGATGGGTACAGCATCAGCAGCGACACCGGTGTGGACAGCGTGCATGCGTGGTGTGTGCTGGTTTCGCTACGTGTGTGTGCGCTTCACACGAGGGTAGAGATTGAGTTTGCTTTTTCACTGGGTTTTGTAGACTGTGAGTGAAAAGGGATTGTACTTATCGCTTTGTTGCATCAGCAGTTATGGAGTTTCCAAATCCTGAGGAAAAACATGGCGGAAAATGAATATAGCAGAACGGACAAGGAGGATTAGATTGTGCATGTGTGTGTGAGTATGTGTGTGCAGCTGTGTGTGTGTGTATGGGGGGTGTTGCAGAGATATAACATACAATGCAATAGTATGAAATTTCTTTCGATTCTAAAAGCGAATCTGTGATGTACAGTGACAATAAGATAAGGAAAAATTGTTGGCACTTCACGGATCGATACTGAAATATAGCAGAGTTCCAGTTTGCACAGAACACAGCATGATCATAATCATAATCAGAAACTTTCTCCGTTCTTTTTGTGTTTCTGTGTGAAATGAGTGTGAGAATGCAAATGGTATAATTGCTGTGTGGCTCAGTGCTTCATTTACTGGAAATTGATGACTAAAAACATTCAAAGAAAGCATTCATGTAGAACAGAATAAGGGCATCTGCTAAATACCAAAAATTTGTCCACTTTCTTAGCATGTTTCTCCTGCAATTATTACGTGAATATACATTTTTCTAAGTAAATGGAGTATTGCAGTTGTGATTGGTCAGAAAGTATTGATTCACTTATACTTTCTGGCAGCAGATCCAACATTAGTGGATGCTTGACATAACCAGATTTTGAAAATGTCTTCTTGAAAAACAAAGAAATGCGTTTGGCGTGAAGCAAGTAAGCCGCTGTTGAGCATTTCCGAAAGAGGTCACTATGGGGAGGTGTTAGCATGAGTTCAAATCCCAGCACCACTAAGCTGCCACTGATGGGCCCTTCAAGCAAGGCCCTTAACCATCAACTGCTCAGTTTTAAGTCTTTCTGGATAAAGGCGTCTGCCAAAATGCAATAAATGTAAATGCAATGTACACTTCCTGATTTATTTCGATTCCAGACTACAGGTCGTATCATCAGGTCATGTTAGCGACTTGAGTTGTTGTCATGGGGACCAAATCACCTCGTCCAAAACAACTCAGCGATGTTAATAGTCTTCTGTTTCAGGTGCTGAAGCTTAAATTCTAGACTAAGAATTTACTATTGTGTGGCTCGATGGGCCGTTTTGAGATTAGCAGTGACACCTTGAGAGTGGAAAAACATATTCAGACCCAAGAAATGATAACCACAGAGTTTGTGTGTGTGTGTGTGTGTGTGTGTGTGTGTGTGTGTGTGTGTGTGTGTGTGTGTGTGTGTGTGTGTTCGTGAGACCAAGAGTGACGCAGCTGAAGTTCTGCACATGGCAATTTCCAGTAACGATCAGAGCTCGATTGGGTCATGGGTACACTAATCAGTGCCACGCACACAATCATTCGCATGCAGATTTTCGCACGGTAATGAACATTGAGAAACAGATTCCTCTACGTGTCGAGTGCACTGAAGCCTGAAAAGCTGGAAAGAGCTGGATTATGAGAGTAATTAGAGTACAGTGACTGGAGCAGGCAGAGTAGGTGGCAGGTGCCTGTGTGTTGGATTTTTCATTACAGCAATATTCAAATGCGATATGTGCGCGTGTGTGTGTGTGTGTGTGTGTGTGTGTGTGTGTGTGTGTGTGTGTGTGTGTTTTTTTTCTTTTTGCTACTAGTGTTTTTCTTCAGTAGGCGTGGAGCTGAACTTTGCTGGAGTTCAGTTTATTTGTGACTTATGTAGGAAGCAGCTTGGATCCAGTTAGCAGTGTGAAGTGTGAGCATTTCATACCCCAATGACTTTGATAGCAAATAATACAGTGAAACGGGCATGAGCATATAAAAGTGACTGTATAATGTGTGTGTGTGTATGCATGCTGTGGAATTGAGCTGCCTCTGTTTACACAGATTTGTTTTATTTTCCTGGTTTTCATGCAGGAAAAGATCCCTAAATGTAGCATGTATGGAAGTGTGTTTTTATTCTCAGTCAAATTTTTCAAATGATGTCCTTTTGTATCCTCACATGTTTGTCCCTGCATGCACAAGACATGCATTTTATATGGGCAAAATCTGCCTGAAACAAGAGTACCAAAAGTTTCTGGGTAGAAACTTCCAAAGATCTGACCTCTCATCCACATTTGTGTGGAAACAATCTCCATCCTGTTAGCATCCTGTTAGTACATTTTTTAAAATGTACCCCACCTAATGATATTAAATATCCTCCTGTTTCCCATTTGACTAATAGGATGGGATCCAATTTTTTTTCTGTATAGGAAAAACTATTTGGTTAGTTTGTCCTCGATCTGGTCTTGTTAACAGGTTTATTATTTTACCTAAGCTATCAGTTGGATTATTAAAATCTCAAATGAGTTAAATTGAATATTTCCAATGGATTATTAGACAGCATCTAAGCATAGCGTCTTTTTTACAGACGAGGTATCATTTCCACAATGCAGGCTTTAGCACTTAATCTGGGGTGAGAATTCCAAACTTGTGATCAAGTCATATTTAGCCTTCTTAATTGTCACCTCCTGCCATGCTTGAACACTTACTGCTTGAGCGAATCTGGGAGAAAAAAAAACTTAATCTATACTAAATCTAATTATGATTGTGTGTTAGTCTGGATGCGCCTTTCATCGATTCTCAGACAAGTGTCATTCTCAGAGAAGTGTCTAAGACAAGTATTTCTTTTGTGTCTATGATATAACTGAGTGTTTTGTAGCTAGCCATAGGCAATAAAGATGAAGTGACAGGAGTGGGAGACATGCATGGAAGGATAGATGGATGGATGGTTGGAGAAAGACAGGCTGATAGGAATGAGGATATAAATCTGAAGAGAAAATGGCTGCAAATTGGCAGACACCATTTTAGGTTGCTTGTAAACAATGGTATGGCAAAACCTGAATTGAATTTATATATATATACACATATATGCATGTACTTTCCAAACATCCCTTTCCACATTTAGTCCCCATTTGCTGTTATAATAACCTCCAAATTTGGGTTTATTCAGCCATGATTAGTAAAGTTTGAGTTTTCTTTTCAATTGGAGGCCACTTAGTGCAGCTCGGTACGGTTTCCGAGTCAACGGCTTGGGGATCCAGTGGTGGACAAACTACACAAACCATGTAGTTGAGTTAAAGTAGACTTGGTAATATATTACTTGAGTAAAAGTATCAAAGTATTTGCCTTCAAAGGTGCTTAATCATCCAAAGTATTGTGATCTTTGCATAATCAACTCATGTGAAAAGGCTCTAATGTTACTTTTAGCATACCAGTCTATTAATAGCATGATATTAATGAGTCAAACACTGATTGATATCTATTACAATTATCATGAGCACAAATCCTTCTTTTCAACTACTTTAAAAAAAGGCCACGGGTTTTGTGGCAAGGTCAAAGTTTATTATATATCATTTATTTCTCTTTTTAAGTGTTTGCTGTTGAACTAATGCTGAACTGTATGTTGGTGAAAAGTAGATACCACCAAGTGGCAATCAAAACACGTTCAAAACAGAGCACACGCTTGACCCTGATTGGTGAACTGCTGTGTGCTCGACCAGTTACGTTTTTATCGACTGATTTCCCAAAATGTGTTTAAGAAAAATATTTGATATTAAATTTGACTTTAAAACGTAGCGAAGTGATACTTGGGTAAAGTGCAGATACATGAAAAAGCTACTTATGTACAGTAACGAATTACATTAACTTTGTTAGTGTCCATCGCTGTGGGGATTCAGGATATTATTGAGCAGCATGGGAGATTTTAGAATGGACTGTAGTTAATGTCAACAGTCTACTATAATGGCTCAGGACCACATTCGGTTCCACCCAGATGAGGACGAGTCTGGTTTCTCGCAAGGTTTTTTCCTCATGCCATCTCAGGAAGTTTTTCCTTACCACAGTCACCACTGGCTCACTCATTAGGGACAAACTTACAATTTTAAGAAATAAACCTGTGTATTATTTTATTATCGCTTTATTTGTGTAAAGCTGCTTTGAAACAATGTCTAAAGTAAGAAAAGTGATATACAAATATAAATGAATTGAACTGAAAGTCGGGAACTGATGTTATTTGAGGTGAGGAGGCCCAGGATGCAACCAGAGTTCAATTTATCCCAAAGGTGTTTAAGAGTGATTAGTTCAGAGATCTATAGCAGGCCACTCAAGATCTTCCATTCCAACCCATGTAAACCTTATGTTCCAGGAGCTGGCTTTGTGTACAGGGGCATTGTCACAGTTCAACTGAAGGGACAATTACAAAAGACAAAATTCAAAAGGCATCCTATATGATTGTCTGCCTCCAACTTTGGGGTGACAGTTTGAAGAAAACCCACAGATGAATGTAAACATCAAGTATCCCAATGCAGTTTTCTATACAGTGTCTGTGTCAAATTGGAGCATTACACCGGTTATTCCTTAACTGTTCATCTTTGTTGTTTCACTGCGGTTCCCTGAGCAGTTCAGTCTTTAATCCACAGCCCAGGTGAGAGCAGTCATCTACTGTTTATGCAAATGAGGCAAGCTTTACATAATAAATGGGAGCACCTTTCCAAATTAGTTTCATCGACTTCTCTATTAACTTTCTTTTTCTGCTTATATTCGGTTTGGAAATCATTTATAGTTTCAGAATCTTTTTCACTCTTCGGCTCTTTTCTGCAAATCCGCCAGGGAGCCTTTTTTCTCCGCATCCGAGGTGGCAATTAAGAAGTTTTTATTGCACCTGGCTATTTCACAGACATTAAGGAAGTGGGAGGGCAGTGCACATATATTTTCCGTGCTTTAAATTGACTGCAGTAAAACGGAGAAAGAGAAAGGGGCTGAGGTGGAGTCAGGGAACTGCCCAGACAGTAAAGTTTATGGACAATGCGAGGACAGGATATTACCTGTGTGTCTCTGCATTGATGAGTTACTCCATACACTTAGAGGGTTGAGAGAAGGAAAGGGAGGCATAAAAGAGGAGACAGAGAGGGAGAACGAGGAAGAAAAGTAGATGAGGGGGCACAGAGGAGTGATAGAGGATGACATAAAAACTGATAGCTGGCTAGGATGGCAGAGAAGGAGCAGACTCAGATGTACGTAGAGAAAAGTAGAGTTTCAACTTGCTAAGAAATTCTTGGTGCTGTTTTCTGAGATCAGTTACCTGCAAAGCAATAACAATATCAATTCTGGGGGGTTTTGCCATCAAAATAAGTGTGATTTATAAAACATAGTCCTAATCCATTATTATTGATCACATTGTTAATACCTTTTAAAAATATTATTGGTCTGTGCTGCAGGAGCACATTCGGTATTGCAACGGCATGCCTAACCACAAGCAAATCTCTTGTTGCCAGGTTATTATTTTTTATTATTTTATGTTCTTTAATAGATTTCCGCTCTTTGAAATGGAATAAAAATGCAATAGAAAAACCCCTTAGCATTAGCATCACATAAGATCGTCATAAAAGTTAATGATGGGATGCATCGATTTAAAAAAGTGTGCATCGGGTACAAGTTGGCATTTGTATAGCAAAGCATTGTTTTTAACATTTTCTCGTCTTTAAAATTGACTTATTTATATATAATTATTAGTAGATGCGTTATACATTTTAATATTTACAAAGTGACTAATTTGTGACTACTGTTTTATATGTAGATTGATTTCCCCTCGCTAAACTTGCTAAACTGTTTCACAACACTATGGAGAGCCACATAGAATATACGTAGATTAACATGGCAGAGGTAGAGCTGCATCTTCCTGGAGACAGAACAGTAAAAGAAGATCTGGTTTTATTTCATCTTTTCCTTTTGGCACTACAAAAGACTGCGTTAGAAGTTAAAAAGCGCTTAATGACATTCATGATTTGCTGTCTGTCTGAACCAACCTAATTAAAGCAAACTATCTGAACCATATTGAATCGCAGAGCATTTGATTTTTCCTATTGCATCGTATTTCATTGAATCGCATTGTGTCGAATCGATTCGAATTCGAATCGCAAAGCTTCGTATAGGGGTGAATCATACAATACAAACCAATATGTAAAGTATTGTAATTGATCTCTGCTTAACCAATAAGACATAGAGGATTCAATGAGAAATACAGTCAACCAATCTACATACTATAACATTTACTTTATAAAGCAAATAGATTTACCCTCTCAAACAAGTCCATCCTAGACATCTAATGAAGCCCCTTTAACTTCTCTAACCTTGTGAATGTGAACCTAGTCCAATCATGGCAACCAATCTCAATTTCTAATTCCCTCATGTCTCATTCCCCCAACCATTTGCCATTTGTGTTAATTAGAAAGCCATTGGTTCCCAAAGCCAAAAGTAGTCAGATTGTGTCAGAGAGCCATGGTTCATAATTAACTTACAGTAACACTCTTGGAAGATAAGGATTAAACCTGCAAACCTATGCAAGGATGGTGAAGGTTGGCATCAAATTAAACGGGGGAATGTCCAATTTAATGGTTGGCGATGTCTGGAAATAAATAACCAGACATCTGTGTGTCATTGGTTGCAGAAATTCATGGGATGTGTGTAATTAGAAAACATACAGCAGAGAATATGACAAGATGCTGCCTGGCTTCAGCCAATTCCGAATCAGTCATACCATAAAATTTATGCTGAAATGTGGGAAATTGGCTAAGAATTGATGGTGATTATATTTTACACAATCTTTTGGGAGACAATATACGAACAAAAAGTATTGGGACATCTGACTTTTCCAGCTGTATGTAGTTCTTCCCTGAACTGTTACCAACAACGTTGGAGGTAAAGAATTGTGTAGCTCCATGAAGATATTGTTTACATGAGTTTTAGTGATGATCTTGAGTGGCCTGCTATAGGGCTCAACCCTATTGAACACCCTTGGGATGCATTGGATCCTTTCAGACCTTTCAGCTAATTGGTCTACAGGACTCTTTCATCAATCTAACTTAAATAAAGCCCCCGTGGCTAATAAGCACAAATCTCTACAAGCACAGTCATAGAAAGCCAACTTCTAAAATCCAATTAGGCCAGTTCTGGTAAAATGAATTTTTTATTGAAATTGCAATTTTGGTTAGCTCTGTATCTGATGTAAAATCCCAAAGAATTACCAACCTGAAATTCCATCACCCAAGGAATTTTAGACACAATAATGCATATTCATTTTTCATTGAACAAAAGAGAGTTGATTGGATAAACAAATTAACTAATCACTATATACCGTCCCACTTTCTTCAACCATATACCTTTTCTTATCTGTCCATCCATCTAAGTCTTCCTCACACAGTTATATATGTAAATTAAATATAAAAATTGCAACAAAAAGTAATCTAGAATGGGTATTACAACATTAATCAATCAGCAAAAACTCTTATTTTAAAAATACATAACAGGCATAATACAATATTCGCAAAATTTGCCATCACAGCTTTTTCCAAGATCTAGTTGAACATCTTCCCAGAAGAGTGGAGGTTATTATAGGAGAAGATGGGAACTACATGTGGAATGGGATGTCTATATAGCGAATTATAGAAGTTTAGATCTTCTTCATAAGATCCCAACAAGTAGCAAGTTCACAAGCTGTCCAATCTTCGAAGATACGCAATAAATGACTTGTGTCTTTCTGAAAATCCTAAGCACTTTCTGTATCACCATTATATGACTACGAGCTCTAAATCCTTCACCTTCTGTTTTTTTTTTTTTTGTGGTAAGGCTTTTCTTTTAGAAGCAGTAGACGCATGATTGAAACGCTTTTCAATGCCGAGAGATGGGCTTCTAATCCGGTCGATAAATTTGATCTCCCATCACAACATCATTCAGCAAATGGTCCATTCGTTTTGTCAGAACAGCAATCGCCAAACCTCCAAATGCTGTAATGCAAATGCAGGCTAATATGAAAATATATCGACGAACGAGAGACTGAATTCGGCAAAAGACATATCGTAGAAAAAGGGCGAAAAATCAATTATGTCCACGGCAGATTTTCTACTCGGGAAGTGGGATGATGGAAAGGCGACTAGGCGTGTTAAGGACAATAGATAGAATGGAGGGAATGATCAATGATGAGACTGGGAAATGTTTTTTTTTTCCACTCCTGCTTATAATGGGCATATACAGTACATATCCAGAGCTTAATACACTTAGCATGCATAAGAAAGCAGATCTTAAGCCGGTGTCTTTTCCACTGTCTGACTCCACTTTTCATATAGTGAAATATTTCTCACTTTAGCGCCTCGTGTGCACGCATCCACGCCTTGATGATCTGGATTTATGGAGATCAGATGTCCGCGCAGTGAAAGGACGATTGGAGTTTTGACATTTCACTGGATCGCTCTCTTTTCTCTATTCAAATATTCCAAATTTTTGAATACATTATGGGTAGGTCGAGGCGAAGCCTTGTATAGCTACAGTAACACAAAAGTCAATGAAAATATTGCATGAATATAAAGTGTGTGTTTGTGTGTAAGAGAAAGAAAAAAGAAAGAGAGATGGGGAATGTCTGTAAAGGCTCATCTGTGTGCATGAATTTGTGTGGATCCTTTGACTTATTGTCCCTCTCTGCTTGCAGCCACTTTGCTCCCAGTAGTAGAAGCAGAAGCCGTGCGGTTCAGCTAATAAGTCTACAGGGTTGTTGTTGTTGTTTTTTTTTTTTAGATGTGCTGTCAAAAAACTTCTTAAGCCTTTTTCTTTTTGAGAATTCTTTGGATATTTAATGGCTCTACCTGGTTTACTCGCTGGAATGGAAAGCATGTAAAGAAGCGTCATATTTAGAAACTTTTGACAATAATTACACTAAATAGACAAAAGATTTTGGACGCTTGACTGTAGGATTGGTATGTGGTTTTTGAACACCCCGTTCCACATGTAGACCATATTTCCTGTTATAATAACCTCCACTCTTCTAGAAAGACGATCCCACTAAATTCAAAGAATAAATGTCATTATGTGGAAAGTTTGAAGTACCTTTCTTTCTTACTATTCTTTTATTTTATTTCCAACTCCAATTCATCCCAAAGGTCGTCAGTATGGTGCAGCTTTTAAGCAGGTCACTCAAGAACTTCCACTCCGACGCACGCAAACCATATCTTTATAGAACTAGCTTTGTGGACTGAGCCATAGTCATGCTGGAACAGGTTTGGGTCTTCGTGTTCAAGTGAAGGGAAAATGTAATGCTACCACATCCAAAAACATCATATACAATTGTTTGCCTTCTACTGGTAAAGGTTTATGGAAGAACCACATATGGCTAAAAAACTCAGGTGTCCAAATAAAATTTGTCCAGTTCTGACATTGTATACTCAAACCTTATACTTACAGTAAGTAAGAGTAAAGATACACTCTGTAAAATATGACTCCAGTGAAAATGGAGGATAATGTTGAAGCACATCTGCTGTAATTAGCATTTAATTTCACTTGTACAAAGAAAACACTAGGACTAAAAATTAACCACATTTACACGTTAGCTTCAGGAGGAAAAAGCTACGTATATCATAGATGCAGGCCGAACTTAACTCACCTTTGCATTCAAGTCAAGTACAAAGTCTTTTAAATGAAAAATAGGAAGAGAATTTATCAGGCTACTGAACTGCTTTATGTTGGAATAGTGGAGTCAGGCAAACATTATTTAATTTTGCTGCCCTCCTGGGAAGACATTTTACTAGATTTTGGATGAAGCTGGAGGGATTTGCACATTCAGCCACAAGAACATTAGGCACTGATGAGGGCTAGTGCACAATCAGCGTTCCAGTTCATCCCAAAGGTGTTCAGTGGTTTTGAGGTCAGGGATCTTTGCATCTTCCACTCCATCACAAACCTTATCTTCATGTAGCTTGCTTTGTGCACAGGGACATTGTCATTTTGGACCATTGTTTTGGGGTCTCTTAAGTCCACTAAAGGGAAATGACCCCACTATATTTCTCTTATATATGCTTTTTAAACATCTTATTCTACATTCAGCCTTCATTTGCTCTTGTAATATCCTCCACTCTCTCAGGAAGATGTTCCACTAGATTTTGGAGTGTGCTTATTGAAATTTAGCCATAGTAGTCAGATAAGGTACTGATGAAGGTAAGGTTAGGCGTTTCAAATCATTACGCATTCCAATTCCTCCTAAAGTGTTCAATAGAGGTTCAATTGAGGTCAGAGCTTTATAGCAGGCCACTTAAGAGCTTCCACTTCAACCCAAGTAAACCATATCTTCATGGAGCTGGCTTTGTGAACAGGTTGCTGATCATTCTGAAACAGGTTTGGGTCTCCTAGTTCAAGCAGCAGGAAAATATAGTGCTTCCACACTCACGGACATTATACAATTGTGTGCCCTGAACTTAGTGACAGTTTAGGGAAGAACCACATATGATGGCTGGACAAGTCAGGTGTCAGTAATTTTGTACTATAGGTTGGGGTAAAATGCTCCAACATCCACACACATCCTATACAATTGTGTGCTTGCAACTTTGTGTGTAACTGTTTGTTTTAAAGAACCTGGTTGCCATGTAGTATTTCAAATCCCCATTTTGCCACAAGTGGCCTGTGTTCCTGTGATGATTCATAGATATATATAACATTAGAGATTTTTTTTGCATCTGCACTAAAAATAGGAAGTATTTATTTCTTTCTCTCTTTCTTCACCCTCACCATTTTTTCCCCTGCCTTTGTTTTCATCTCTTTCACTTTTTGTCTAATTTCATGCTTTATAGTGTAGCACTTTCCAAAATGCTTATTTAGCACTGTATAAAAGCACCCCACTTTTATATCTTTTATAGATTGTTATTGCTTAAACCATAGGAGAAAAAAAAAAAAATTATATATTTATACATATATACATAATATAGGGAGTGTTTATTTTTATACATTTTCTCTGTATGAAGAAGAAAAAAACAATTAGATTTTTATTGTCATATCGCCAGCAAATAAATAGCTATTTCCTTCCTCAGCCTTAATGTGACCGGCCTGGAAAATAACTGAGAAGGAGATGAGTGGTGTTGAAGAACAGGCGTTTTGCCTTGTTTTTTTTCTATCAACATGTATACAAGTGACATTACAGTGCATTACATTACATTGGGACCTGCTGATAATTGATACATGATGTCTTAGATAGATATTAGAGATGATAAGATTCACTGTTTGCATCTGTGCATCGGCATTAAAGTCGCAATTTTGATCGCTATGCATCTTTTTTAACATATTTAACCCACAACCACTCAACCACTAGCTCAGAATATTATCCACCAAGCTAGTATTGACCATAACCAGAGATTCAGGTGAAAGTAACTAAACAAACTTGACAAATGCTATCCATTTTCATCTATTGATTATAGAGCTAAAACTAGCATAGCGAGGCATCCCTGTGTTCCAGAGCTATCAGAAACACCCGTGCATTGCAGGAAGCCATAAGTGGACCTCGCGGAAATGTTAACGTCTTGCCATTCCTTCGTAGCGATTTCCCACATGCACATTCTTACTGTAAATGGCAACCCCTCACTGCCTGAAGATCCCATTCCATTACACTAAGTGTTATTAGCGGGAATCCTCCTTAGACCGCGAGTCTGTAGGGAGAGCCAATGAAACTACGCTCCTGTAACATCATCATCAATTCGCACTGCATCAGCAAATTTACAGAGGGATAAATGTAACATGTACAGGTGCCAGGTCCAGGCTGCATTCGTTCTTACGCTGGATTGTAAGCATATGGTATATTTTAATCTCCATATTTTGTCTCTATTTACTGGCATAATAAACCCCACTATTGATGGTCTCCTAGATGTAAGAGTGAAATAGTTGTGGAGATTTGTTCTCATTCAG